>NC_041382.1:282807129-282859988 GCF_002162155.2 Triticum dicoccoides
ACGCCTTTGTATGAGAAACCTGCACGCCAGGGGGCTCTCCCACGATCGGCAACGCCCTTGCCCTGTTTCGAGTCTGCTCAACAGCTCAAGCGGCTGCGTCGAGAATGGCAGAGTAGCCTTCCGCGACCAACAACGCTCTCGATTCTGACTCGAGTCAAGCTCGACAGTTCGAGCAGCCGCGTTCAGAACGGAAAGGTGGCTCGTCCGGCAGCACGCGTACCCGGCAGGCCCATGGGGATCCGTCCCCAAAACGCCACTAGGGGCTTCCGCGCCGGTGAGCCTACCCAATCGACGTAGGGCGCGCATACAAAGAGGAATTGCCGGGGAAATAACGTGCATGAAATTAAGAGTACTGCAAAGTTATATTACATCACATCATTGCTGCGGTTCTAACTAAAGATGAAATTTGTCTTGGTCGTGAACCTGCAGCGGCGGTGAAGAACGGGATGCCTAATCCCGGCGCTGGCCTTCCACCCTCTTGATTTCGTCGATGCTGCTGATGACGGGCTTGATGCGCTCCTTGAGCACCATGAGGTCAATACCAGCCGGCAAGCTATCCATCGCGGCATCGAAGTCGAGGTCGGGATTCCAGTACGCCATCTTGGTGAGGACCTTGGTCATGACCCCCCGGCAAAGTCGCCGGGCTTCCCCGGCCAACGTGGCCGCTCGGTTGAGTGAAGATAATCCAAGGCTCCAAGGATGCCCTCGAAGAACAGGGTCAACTTGGTGTTGACGGTCCCGCTGCGCTCAGGGGCGTACCTCAAGTTTGGCATCCCCATGGTGGCCAACTACGAGGTGACCCTGCCGGCGACGTCCTCCAGACGGCTGATCCATCTATTCTCGCCCGCCACATAATCCTGGTGGGAGGCGGCCTCGTTCACCCGCAGCTGCTTCTCCTCCTCCAGACTCCTGGTCAAGGTCTCCTCCCGAGCCCTGCTCTCCGACAACATCTTCTCGAGATCCTCCAGCTTCAGCTTGAGATCTCTGACAGAGTTTTGCGCTCCAGAGAGCTCCCTAGCTCTGCTGATGACCGCTCCTTGCGCCTCCACCAAGGCGCTGTTGAGCGTGCTCTTCTCGTTGGACAGCTTGAGGGCCTGCTCCTTCATCTCGTCCTGCGCCACCTCCAACTCCCTTACTTTGCCGGCATGGGCCAGAGCCTGGGCATCGAGTGCCTCCTTGTGCCTCTGCTCAAGCTCGCGAGCCCGCCGCGCGACAAGGGCCTCGAGCTCCTCATCCTTGCCACGGAGCGCTGCGGCAAGCTTCGCCTCACGCACGGTGAGGTCCTCTTCCTGGGAATCCAGTGCGGCTTGATGCTGGTTCCGGACGGCCTCGGCCGCGGCCGCCAAGTTCACCACCTTTTCCTGGGCCTTCTCGATGTCAGCCATCTTCATGGTGAGCTCGACATTGCGCTTGGCCAATTCCTCCTGAAAGGCCCTCTGCTCCTCACGAGTCTGGTGGAACCAGGTCTGCGTCTGAGCAACGCGCGCATTGAAATCCACCTCCGCCTGGTCCACCGTTGCCGTCCTGGACTTAACCTTGTCTAGACGGACATGGTAGAGAGCCTGGAGTTTTCGGAAGTTGGCCCCCATAGCGCAGAAAAGCTGCTCTTCTGGAGAACCATCACCGCTAACGCCCGGCTCATCGACAACCTCGAGCCCGGTGGCGGCAAGCACCTCGCCGTCAAAGACTTCCCCTTTGGCGGGCGCCCGGGAACTTGACGCCGTTGGGAGATCGACGAAAAGATCATCGCCCACCTTCAGATATCTGCCGGGGCCTGGGGTTGAGGAGGAGGGAGGCTGATCATCAACCACCTCTTCCTCGGCAGTGCCTTGCCAGCTTCCCCGGTAGGCCCACCGTTGGCGCCCTCGGCAGAAGCCTCGTCGGTCGCCTTGGCGGCCTCCGCAGTGGTGTCCTCGGCAGCATCCTTGGCGGCCTCATCAGCAGCAACCTCGTCAGCATCCCTGGCGGCCTCCTCAGCAATGTTCCCAACAATAGTATCCATGTCCTCCATATCTATTAAAGGAGGGCCTGGGTAGTAATGGGAGCATTGAAGCCAAGAAAAAGAATAAGGGAAACACAGAGACGGAGGACAGGCGACTCACCAGTGCCAGGCTGTGAAGCAGAAGTCCCCTCCCCGCCAGCATCCGGCGCCGTGCCAGAGTCACCAGCGCCCAAGTTCCCCTCTTCCTCCATGGGTGTCGGCTCCATGCTTGATGCCCTTGCCAGGGACGCCCCTCGCGGCGGCGTAGTCGATGGGGGTGGTGTGTTGGGGGTAGCCCTCTGCGGCTCCTCCTGCTGCCGCTCCCCTCCTGCAAACCCGACAAGGTCAACACCATAGCATCGAACGCCTACCACATGTCGAATAAGAGGAGGGTGATGAACTTACGCTGGGGGCTGTGCCGGGGGATGCTGTCCGGGCTTCTCAACACCACCAGTGGCGTCTATGAAGCCCCAGCTGGGTGCTGACTGCTCACCGAGGCCTTCGCCCTCTTCACCCTCTGGGCCAATGTCTCTGCATCCCTGCAAAAGCAAAAACGGATCAAGATGAGTGACTTAATTCAGAGGAAGGGAAATGGCAGTAAGGAATGGAGTACTTACTCGTCGTCCACCTCCTCCTCTTCCACCACTTTCCTTTTCCTCTTCGGGCTGAGAGGCCCGAGATCAAAAGTGACCTCCGCGTCAACATCCGAGTCGACATCTGCCGGAGGAGGCGAAGACGGCGGGGTTTGTGCGCGCCCAGATGAGGAAGGGGCTGTTGTCTTCTTCTTCTCAGCGGCCTCCGTCAGCCTCTTGGCTGCCGTGGCCCTCGTGTGACGCCTAGACCCCTCCAGGGTCAATTGAGGCCGCGTAGCCCTGCCGGGCCGGACCGGCTCGCCGGAGCCAACCCGCCATAGGATTCGCCCTCTTCCCCTGGTTGGCGTCGAGCCCGCCTCCACGTCCTCCTCCGACGACGACTTGTCGGCCGCGTCTTCGACGAGCGGAGCTCCAGTGTCGGCGCTGCTGACCTCCCCGGAGGCCGCCGCCCACCGGGTGAGCTCCTCTTCCTCCGCAGCCGTTGCGGCCTTGTCCTCCACACCCCCGGCGCTACCGGCCTCCATGGCAAGCTATGCCTCCCTCGCCCTAGTGGCGATGTAGTCCAGCTATGCCTGGGTGGTGTCCATGACAAGCCACCGCTCGGCGTCAGCATTGACATATACCTCAATCAGGGTGTCAAAGAATTGCTACACATCAGCATCCTCCGGCTCCTTCCAGCTCGGGACAGGGTCGTGCGCGTTACAGTCCGGCATCATAGCGATGATCTCGGATCGACGTGAATTGTTGCACAACGAGACCACCCCTGCTGGAAGCTTGAAAAACGACACCTTAAGGGCCTTGCCAACCTTTGCGGCAGCCCTCGCGGCCTTGCCGGTCCGTTCGACCTCGCTATCGCGACCCACATCAAGCTGGAAAAGCCGCTGGCAGAAGTGGGCATGCGCCAGCACTGTGAAGTTGTGACCGAGGCCGCGGTGGAGTCGCGTAATGTCAGCCGGATTCGTAAAGAGCCAAGCTGGCCTCCCCTTGTTGTGCAACGGGGCGATCCAGCGACGAATGAAGTCCGCCCCGATCATCTCAAGGGTGAGTCCGGCCCGGGTGAGCCGAAGAATCCTAGTAGTGGCAACAGTGAGCCTCCCGTCGGCGGCGTCGACATCGCTTCAATCGCTGCCACGGACCGGCGGCACTCGACGTACCTTGCAGAATTCCTGCGGGTTTTCATCCTCGATCCAGCACCACCGGCCACGCCATTCCTCCCACCTTTCCTTCACGGCACCGTCTGGGTACACCCCCTTGGATCTTGGGATCCAGGTGATGCAACTAGAGACGGCACCTCCCGGCTGGATCCGAGGGAAGAAGTACTGGCGGAAGAGCGCCGTGTTGGGCTGCACCTCGGCAAAGCCTTTGCAAAGATGCGCGAAGAAAGCCATGCACGCCACCGCATTCAGAGTAAAATCCAAGAGGCGAAAGCCGAAGGTGAGCATAATGTCGCAGAAGAAATCGGAGAAAGGGGGGCATAACCCGCAAGAAAGATAATCGACGAAAAAGGGATACCGATTTGGAGCGGGATCGGCGCAAGCAGTAGGAATGACACGCGTCGCCTGGTGTCCAGAATTCTCTCCCCCGTCTTCGCTCCCCATAGGGGCCTGAAGGAGGCCCGGAGCTCTTGAACATCAACTGTCGAGGGGAAGAAAAAGGCGGACTTCGTCTGGTCCCCCGACAACGCGCTCTCCGACGACTCCACAGTCCCAGCGCCCTTAGCCACCCCCTTGCCCTTGACGGGTTTGGGCGCCATGGCGACCAAGAAGTTTAGAGGGCTGAGGAAGGGGGATGGCGAAGCAACGACGGCGGGCGACGGCGGAAGCTTAGGAAGGAAGGAAGAGAGGAAACGACGGCTCTGAGATTGGAAAAGGCACGAGGAAAGAGGAGAAAGTGAGCAGCACGCCTACGGTTATTCCTTTCTTATGGGGGAAAACACGGGCCACCTCCTTTCACATTAACTGTGGTGTGAGGCATGCCCGCGGGAACCAACCCCACGCATGCTGCCCACGTCACACGCGCCTCCCCATGCCGCGCCACGCGCGGGAGTCGTGGGAAGCGCAGCGCGCGAAGAATCTTACCGCGGTAAAAACCACCCCGCCTGCCCGCGCACCATTTTTGGGCCTAGCCCAACAACGCGTTGCGCTTATGTGTGGCCCAGGCCCGGGGGCTCCTGTCGGTGTACAAAAAGAGGGGTACACTTTTTGTACCCCTATAACTGTGCACGGGCAGTCTGAGCCATGGGCACCACCACACCAAGCAAGGCAAGGGAGGTGATCCAGGGTAAGACCGAAGCTCAAGAGAACTACGACGCCAAGGCCAAGACCACGAAGAGAAAAGGGGACGAAGCGGACTCCCCCGGCAAGATCCTTGCCGGGAGACAGTTCTAGCAGCCCCGACAAGACCCTTGCCGCGGTGACTCGTCCAGCGCCTATAGAGCAAATCTCCCTTGAGTCCACTGCCCCCAAAGGGCAAGGATTCGAGAGACATCCCCGTGGCGGCATGCAGATCTTCCTGAACTCATTCAAGATCAGATACGCACTAAGGAGACGACAACCCTTGGCGGGATCCTAGCCGAGGAAGACCACAAGGCCCCTGGCAAGCGCCTTGCGAGGGATGACAGCAGGCGCCTCGGGAAAACCCTTGCCGGGGCCCCAGCAAGGCCCTTACCGAGGACACCTGCAGGGCCACCATCAGGCCCACGCCGACTAAACCTCCACCACCGCATGCACGCAACTGCCGACCCAACCAGCTGGGCAGGCACCTGCGTGGCGGCATGCAGATCTTCGTGAAGACCCACCACTGTGCCACCTTAGTTGCCTGCCTACCTACGTGGCATCACAGGCGTCGCTGGCCAGGGCGCGTGTCGACACAAGAAGGAGCGGCGACGGACAAGACAAGTTTCTCCACCGTCCCCGATAAAGCAAGGACACCTAAGCAAGACGCATTAATGCGCCTTGTCATGTAATGCAAGGGATAACCTCGCATCACTGTAACCTTTCCACCTCATGTGTGCCACTTTGGCAACCCCTTTTTTCTATCAAAGGAGGCCCGAGGCAACCAGGAGAAGGATTCGGCTTTTCGGAGCTCCTCACGCCCATAGCTAGCTCAAGAACACAGATATACGATCCACCACAGCAGGAGTAGGGTTTTACGCATCCTCGCGGGCCGAACCTGGATAAACGAACCGTGTGCTACCTGTTAGATCTGCTCTTCTCACGACCCCGCGCCCCGCTAACCATAGTAGGTATTCTTGTGATCCCATAGGTGTCGGTGGAATGTCATTCCCACCGACAATGCAAGAAATGTGAATGAAATTCAAACATCTTGGCGTCGTGGCTTTTTAATTCCTGTAAATCCAAAGCATGCCTGAAAATCATGAAACTTGGCATGGTGTCATGACATGGCACCAACATGTTGGGGTATTTTTTTAGCCAAATTGGCACAATCTTTGGAGCAAGCTTCTTGCAAACCGGAGCTTCCCTCAAGAAGGCTCGTGGTTCGAGAGGGAACATGTCACCTCCGTGTGCGAAACAACATACGTACACTGCCTTCTCATGCCTTAATTTTTTTACACAGGCAGATTAGACCAAATATAAGTATGGTGCTAAATTTCGGAATAATTCCAGGTTCGTTTTGCCTTTTTACACATTAATTGAGTTTCTACGCATTTAATGTGAATAATTCAAATTTGAACTACAAGCACATGCTCCAGTGCACCAAAGTTGGTTGAAAAATCACATGTGTGTCCTTGGGTGAATTTCTAGGTCCCATGCAAGAAATGGGAATGAAATTTAAACATCTGGGCGTCGTGGCTCGGCCTGAAAGATTGAGAAACATGGTTTTTTAATTCCTGTAAATCCAAACCACGATGGAAATCATGAAACTGGGCATGGTGTCATGACATGGCACCAAGATGCTGTGGTAATTTTTTTGGCCAAATTGGCACAATCTTTGGAGTAAGCTCCTTGCAAACCGGAGCTTCCCTCAAGAAGGCTTCGTGGTTTCGAGAGGGAACGTGTCACCTCCGTGTGCTAAACAACATATGTTCAACGCCTTCTTTTGCCTTAATTTTTTTACACAGGCAGATAAGACCAAATAAAAGTATCATGCTAAATTTTGGAATTATTTTAGGTTCGTTTTGCCTTTTTACACATTAATTGAGTTTCTGCGCATTGAAATTGAATAATTAAAATTTGAACTGCAAGCACATGCTCTAGTGCACCAAAGTTGGTTGAAAAATCACATGTGGGTCCTTGGGTGAATTTCTAGGTCCCGTCGAAGAAATGCGAATGAAATTCAAACATCTTGGTGTCGTGGCTTGGCCAGAAAGATTGAGAAACTTGGTTTTTTAATTCCTGTAAATCCAAAACACGCCTGCAAATCATGATACTTGGCATGGTGTCATGACATGGCAGAAACATGTTGCGGTAATTTTTTTGGCCGAATTGGGACAAGCTTTGGTGTAAGCTTCGTGCAAACCGGAGCTTCCCTCAAGAAGGCTCGCGGTTCCTGGAGGGAACGTGTCACCTCCGTGTCTGAAATGTCATATGTACACTGTCTTCTCCCGCCTTATTTTTTTGCACACGTAAATTAGACCAAATAGAAGTATCGTGCTAAATTTTAGAATTATTCCGGGTTTGTTTGGCCTTTTTTATACATTAATTGATTTTCTACGCATTTAATGTGAATAATTCAAATTTGAACTACAAGCACATGCTCCAGTGCACCAAAGTTGGTTGAAAAATCACATGTGTGCCCTTGGGTAAATTTCTAGGTCCCATGCAAGAAATGGGAATGAAATTCAAACATGTGGGCCTCGTGGCTCAGCCGGAAAGTTTGAAAATCTTGGTTTTTAATTCTTGTAAATCAAAAACACGCCTGAAAATCATGAAACTTGGCATGGTGTCATGACATGTCACCAACATGCTGCGGTAAATTTGTTGTTCGAATTGGGACAAGCTTTCGTGTAAGCTTCTTGAAAACCGGAGCTTCCCTCAAGAAGGCTCGTGGTTCCGAGAGGGAACGTGTCACCTGCGTGTGCGAAACGACATACGTACACTGCCTTCTCCCGCCTTAAAATTTTCACATAGGCAGATTAGACCAAATAGAAGTATGGTGCTAACTTTTGGAATTATTGCGGGTTCGTTTGGCCTTTTTTATACATTAATTGAGTTTCTGCGCATTTAATGTGAATAATTCAAATTCGAACTACAAGCACATGCTCCAGTGCACTAGAGTTGATTGAAAAAAAATATGTGGGTCCTTGGGTGAATGTCTAGGTCCCATGCACGAAATGGGAATGAAATTCAAACATGCGGGCATCGTGGCTCGGCCGGAAAGATTGAGAAACTTGGTTTTTTAATTCCTCTAAATCCAAAACACGCCTGGAAATCATGAAACTTGGCATGGTGTCATGACATGGCACCAACATGTTGTGGTAAATTTTTTGGACGAATTGGGATAAGCTTTGGTCTAAGCTTCTTGCAAACTGGAGCTTCCCTCAAGAAGGCTCATGGTTTCGAGAGGGAACGTGTCACCTCCGTGTGAGAAACGACATACGTACACTGCCTTCTCCAGCCTTAATTTTTTTACACGGGCAGATTAGACCAAATAGAAGTATCATGCTAAATTTTGTAATTATTCCGGGTTTGTTTGTCCTTTTTTATACAATAACTGAATTTCTATGCATTTAATGTGAATAATTCAAATTTGAACTACAAGCACATGCTCCAGTGCACCAAAGTTGGTTGAAAATCACATGTGGGTCCTTGGGTGAATGTCTAGGTCCCATGCAAGAAATGTGAACGAAATTCAAACATGCGGGCGTCGTGGCTCAACCGGAAAGGTTGTGAACCTTGGTTTTTTAATTCCTGTAAATCCAAACCACGATGGAAATCATGAAACTGGGCATGGTGTCATGACATGGCACCAACATGCTGTGGTAATTTTTTTGGCCAAATTGGCACAATCTTTGGAGTAAGCTTCTTGCAAACAGGAGCTTCCCTCAAGAAGGCTTCGTGGTTTCGAGAGGGAACGTCTCACCTCCGTGTGCGAAACGACATATGTTCAACGCCTTCTCTTGCCTTAATTTTTTTACACAGGCAGATAAGACCAAATAAAAGTATCATGCTAAATTTTGGAATTATTCGAGGTTCGTTTTGCCTTTTTACACATTAATTGAGTTTTTGTGCATTAATAGTGAATAATTAAAATTTGAACTACAAGCACATGCTCTAGTGCACCAAAGTTGGTTGAAAAATCACATGTGGGTCCTTGGGTGAATTTCTAGGTCCCATCAAAGAAATGCGAATGAAATTCAAACATCTTGGCGTCGTGGCTTGGCCAGAAAGATTGAGAAACTTGGTTTTTTAATTCCTGTAAATCCAAAACACGCCTGCAAATCATGATACTTGGCATGGTGTCATGACATGGCAGAAACATGTTGCGGTGATTTTTTTGGCCGAATTGGGCCAAGCTTTGGTGTAAGCTTTGTGCAAACCGGAGGTTCCCTCAAGAAGGCTCGCGGTTCCTGGAGGGAACGTGTCACCTCCGTGTCTGAAACGTCATACGTACACTGTCTTCTCCCGCCTTAATTTTTTTGCACACATAAATTAGACCAATAGAAGTATCGTGCTAAATTTTAGAATTATTCCGGGTTTGTTTGGCCTTTTTTATACATTAATTGATTTTCTACGCATTTAATGTGAATAATTCAAATTTGAACTACAAGCACATGCTCCAGTGCACCAAAGTTGGTTGAAAAATCACATGTGTGTCCTTGGGTAAATTTCTAGGTCCCACGCAAGAAATGGGAATGAAATTCAAACATGTGGGCATCGTGGCTCGGCCGGAAAGTTTGAGAATCTTGGTTTTTAATTCCTGTAAATCAAAAACACGCCTGAAAATCATGAAACTTGGCATGCTGTCATGACACGTCACCAACATGCTGCGGTAAATTTGTTGTCCAAATTGGGACAAGCTTTCGTGTAAGCTTCTTGAAAACCGGAGCTTCCCTCAAGAAGGCTCCTGGTTCCGAGAGGGAACGTGTCACCTGCGTGTGCGAAACGACATACGTACACTGCCTTCTCCCGCCTTAAAATTTTCACATAGGCAGATTAGACCAAATAGAAGTATGGTGCTAACTTTTGGAATTATTGCGGGTTCGTTTGGCCTTTTTTATACATTAATTGAGTTTCTGCGCATTTAATGTGAATAATTCAAATTCGAACTACAAGCACATGCTCCAGTGCACCAGAGTTGATTGAAAAAAAATATGTGGGTCCTTGGGTGAATGTCTAGGTCCCATGCAAGAAATGGGAATGAAATTCAAACATGTGGGCATCGTGGCTCGGCCGGAAAGTTTGAGAATCTTGGTTTTTAATTCCTGTAAATCAAAAACACGCCTGAAAATCATGAAACTTGGCATGCTGTCATGACACGTCACCAACATGCTGCGGTAAATTTGTTGTCCAAATTGGGACAAGCTTTCGTGTAAGCTTCTTGAAAACCGGAGCTTCCCTCAAGAAGGCTCCTGGTTTCGAGAGGGAACGTGTCACCTGCGTGTGCGAAACGACATACGTACACTGCCTTCTCCCGCCTTAAAATTTTCACATAGGCAGATTAGACCAAATAGAAGTATGGTGCTAACTTTTGGAATTATTGCGGGTTCGTTTGGCCTTTTTTATACATTAATTGAGTTTCTGCGCATTTAATGTGAATAATTCAAATTCGAACTACAAGCACATGCTCCAGTGCACCAGAGTTGATTGAAAAAAAATATGTGGGTCCTTGGGTGAATGTCTAGGTCCCATGCAAGAAATGGGAATGAAATTCAAACATGCGGGCATCGTGGCTCGGCCGGAAAGATTGAGAAACTTGGTTTTTTAATTCCTCTAAATCCAAAACACGCCTGGAAATCATGAAACTTGGCATGGTGTCATGACATGGCACCAACATGTTGTGGTAAATTTTTTGGCCGAATTGGGACAAGCTTTGGTCTAAGCTTCTTGCAAAGTGGAGCTTCCCTCAAGAAGCTCATGGTTCCGAGAGGGAACGTGTCACCTCCGTGTGAGAAACGACATACGTACACTGCCTTCTCCAGCCTTAATTTTTTTACACGGGCAGATTAGGCCAAATAGAAGTATCATGCTAAATTTTGTAATTATTCCGGGTTTGTTTGTCCTTTTTTATACATTAATTGAATTTCTACGCATTTAATGTGAATAATTCAAATTTAAACTACAAGCACATGCTCCAGTGCACCAAAGTTGGTTGAAAATCACATGTGGGTCCTTGGGTGAATGTCTAGGTCCCATGCAAGAAATGTGAATGAAATTCAAACATGCGGGCGTCGTGGCTCAACCGGAAAGGTTGTGAACCTTGGTTTTTTAATTCCTGTAAATCCAAACCACGATGGAAATCATGAAACTGGGCATGGTGTCATGACATGGCACCAACATGCTGTGGTAATTTTTTTGGCCAAATTGGCACAATCTTTGGAGTAAGCTTCTTGCAAACAGGAGCTTCCCTCAAGAAGGCTTTGTGGTTTCGAGAGGGAACGTGTCACCTCCGTGTGCGAAACGACATATGTTCAATGCCTTCTCTTGCCTTAATTTTTTTACACAGGCAGATAAGACCAAATAAAAGTATCATACTAAATTTTGGAATTATTCGAGGTTCGTTTTGCCTTTTTACACATTAATTGAGTTTCTGCGCATTAATAGTGAATAATTAAAATTTGAACTACAAGCACATGCTCTAGTGCACCAAAGTTGGTTGAAAAATCACATGTGGGTCCTTGGGTGAATTTCTAGGTCCCATCAAAGAAATGCGAATGAAATTCAAACATCTTGGCGTCGTGGCTTGGCCAGAAAGATTGAGAAACTTGGTTTTTTAATTCCTGTAAATCCAAAACACGCCTGCAAATCATGATACTTGGCATGGTGTCATGACATGGCAGAAACATGTTGCGGTAATTTTTTTGGCCGAATTGGGACAAGCTTTGGTGTAAGCTTCGTGCAAACCGGAGCTTCCCTCAAGAAGGCTCGCAGTTCCTGGAGGGAACGTGTCACCTCCGTGTCTGAAATGTCATACGTACACTGTCTTCTCCCGCCTTAATTTTTTTGCACACGTAAATTAGACCAAATAGAAGTATCGTGCTAAATTTTAGAATTATTCCGGGTTTTTTTGGCCTTTTTTATACATTAATTGATTTTCTACGCATTTAATGTGAATAATTCAAATTTGAACTACAAGCACATGCTCCAGTGCACCAAAGTTGGTTGAAAAATCACATGTGTGTCCTTGGGTAAATTTCTAGGTCCCATGCAAGAAATGGGAATGAAATTCAAACATGTGGGCATCGTGGCTCGGCCGGAAAGTTTGAGAATCTTGGTTTTTAATTCCTGTAAATCAAAAACACGCCTGAAAATCATGAAACTTGGCATGGTGTCATGACATGTCACCAACATGCTGCGGTAAATTTGTTGTTCGAATTGGGACAAGCTTTCGTGTAAGCTTCTTGAAAACCGGAGCTTCCCTCAAGAAGGCTCGTGGTTCTGAGAGGGAACGTGTCACCTGCGTGTGCGAAACGACATACGTACACTGCCTTCTCCCGCCTTAAAATTTTCACATAGGCAGATTAGACCAAATAGAAGTATGGTGCTAACTTTTGGAATTATTGCGGGTTCGTTTGGCCTTTTTTATACATTAATTGAGTTTCTGCGCATTTAATGTGAATAATTCAAATTCGAACTACAAGCACATGCTCCAGTGCACCAGAGTTGATTGAAAAATAATATGTGGGTCCTTGGGTGAATGTCTAGGTCCCATGCAAGAAATGGGAATGAAATTCAAACATGCGGGCGTCGTGGCTCGGCCGGAAAGATTGAGAAACTTGGTTTTTTAATTCCTCTAAATCCAAAACATGCCTGGAAATCATGAAACTTGGCATGGTGTCATGACATGGCACCAACATGTTGTGGTAATTTTTTTGGCCGAATTGGGACAAGATTTGGTCTAAGCTTCTTGCAAAGTGGAGCTTCCCTCAAGAAGGCTCATGGTTCCGAGAGGGAACGTGTCACCTCCGTGTGAGAAACGACATACGTACACTGCCTTCTCCAGCCTTAATTTTTTTACACGGGCAGATTAGACCAAATAGAAGTATCATGCTAAATTTTATAATTATTCCGGGTTTGTTTGTCCTTTTTTATACATTAACTGAATTTCTACGCATTTAATGTGAATAATTCAAATTTGAACTACAAGCACATGCTCCAGTGCACCAAAGTTGGTTGAAAATCACATGTGGGTCCTTGGGTGAATGTCTAGGTCCCATGCAAGAAATGTGAATGAAATTCAAACATGCGGGCGTCGTGGCTCAACCGGAAAGGTTGTGAACCTTGGTTTTTTAATTCCTCTAAATCCAAACAACGATGGAAATCATGAAACTGGGCATGGTGTCATGACATGGCACCAACATGCTGTGGTAATTTTTTTGGCCAAACTGGCACAATCTTTGGAGTAAGCTTCTTGCAAACCGGAGCTTCCCTCAAGAAGGCTTCGTGGTTTCGAGAGGGAACGTGTCACCTCCGTGTGCGAATCGACATATGTTCAACGCCTTCTCTTGCCTTAATTTTTTTACACAAGCAGATAAGACCAAATAAAAGTATCATGCTAAATTTTGGAATTATTCGAGGTTCGTTTTGCCTTTTTACACATTAATTGAGTTTCTGTGCATTAATAGTGAATAATTAAAATTTGAACTACAAGCACATGCTCTAGTGCACCAAAGTTGGTTGAAAAATCACATGTGGGTCCTTGGGTGAATTTCTAGGTCCCATAGAAGAAATGCGAATGAAATTCAAACATCTTGGCGTCGTGGCTTGGCCAGAAAGATTGAGAAACTTGGTTTTTTAATTCCTGTAAATCCAAAACACGCCTGCAAATCATGATACTTGGCATGGTGTCATGACATGGCAGAAACATGTTGCGGTGATTTTTTTGGCCGAATTGGGACAAGCTTTGTTGTAAGCTTTGTGCAAACCGGAGCTTCCCTCAAGAAGGCTCGCGGTTCCTGGAGGGAACATGTCGCCTCCGTGTCTGAAATGTCATACGTACACTGTCTTCTCCCGCCTTAATTTTTTTGCACACGTAAATTAGACCAAATAGAAGTATCGTGCTAAATTTTAGAATTATTCCGGGTTTGTTTGGCCTTTTTTATACATTAATTGATTTTCTACGCATTTAATGTGAATAATTCAAATTTGAACTACAAGCACATGCTCCAGTGCACCAAAGTTGGTTGAAAAATCACATGTGTGTCCTTGGGTAAATTTCTAGGTCCCATGCAAGAAATGGGAATGAAATTCAAACATGTGGGCATCGTGGCTCGGCCGGAAAGTTTGAGAATCTTGGTTTTTAATTCCTGTAAATCAAAAACACGCCTGAAAATCATGAAACTTGGCATGCTGTCATGACACGTCACCAACATGCTGCGGTAAATTTGTTGTCCAAATTGGGACAAGCTTTCGTGTAAGCTTCTTGAAAACCGGAGCTTCCCTCAAGAAGGCTCGTGGTTCTGAGAGGGAACGTGTCACCAGCGTGTGCGAAACGACATACGTACACTGCCTTCTCCCGCCTTAAAATTTTCACATAGGCAGATTAGACCAAATAGAAGTATGGTGCTAACTTTTGGAATTATTGCGGGTTCGTTTGGCCTTTTTTATACATTAATTGAGTTTCTGCGCATTTAATGTGAATAATTCAAATTCGAACTACAAGCACATGCTCCAGTGCACCAGAGTTGATTGAAAAAAAATATGTGGGTCCTTGGGTGAATGTCTAGGTCCCATGCAAGAAATGGGAATGAAATTCAAACATGCGGGCATCGTGGCTCGGCCGGAAAGATTGAGAAACTTGGTTTTTTAATTCCTCTAAATCCAAAACACGCCTGGAAATCATGAAACTTGGCATGGTGTCATGACATGGCACCAACATGTTGTGGTAAATTTTTTGGCCGAATTGGGACAAGCTTTGGTCTTAGCTTCTTGCAAAGTGGAGCTTCCCTCAAGAAGGCTCATGGTTCCGAGAGGGAACGTGTCACCTCCGTGTGAGAAACGACATACGTACACTGCCTTCTCCAGCCTTAATTTTTTTACACGGGCAGATTAGGCCAAATAGAAGTATCATGCTAAATTTTGTAATTATTCCGGGTTTGTTTGTCCTTTTTTATACATTAATTGAATTTCTACGCATTTAATGTGAATAATTCAAATTTGAACTACAAGCACATGCTCCAGTGCACCAAAGTTGGTTGAAAATCACATGTGGGTCCTTGGGTGAATGTCTAGGTCCCATGCAAGAAATGTGAATGAAATTCAAACATGCGGGCGTCGTGGCTGAACCGGAAAGATTGAGAACCTTGGTTTTTTAATTCCTGTAAATCCAAAACACGCCTGAAAATCATGAAACTTGGCATGGTGTCATGACATGGCACCAACATGTTGCATAAATTTTTTGGCAGAATTGGGACAAGCTTTGGTGTAAGCTTCTTGCAAACTGGAGCTTGTCTCAAGAAGGCTCGTGGTTCCGAGAGGGCACGTGTCACCTCCCTGTGCGAAACAACATATGTACACTTCCTTCTCCCGCCTTAATTTTTTCACATAGGCTGATTAGACCAAATAGAAGTATCGCGCTTAATTTTGTAATTATTCTGGGTTCATTTGGCCTTTTTTATACATTAATTCAGTTTCTGCACATTTAATGTGAATAATTCAAATATGAACTACAAGCACATGCTCTAGTGCACCAAAGTTGGTTGAAAAATCACATGTGTGTCCTTGGGTGAATTTCTAGGTCCCATCCAAGAAATAGGAATGAAATTCAAACATCTGGGCGTTGTGGTTCGGCCGGAAAGATTGAGAAACTTGATTTTTTAATTCCTGTAAATCCAAAACACGCCTGAAAATCATGAAATTTTGCATGGTGTCATGACATGGCACCAACATGTTACGGCATATTTTTTGGCCGAATTGGCACAAGCTTTGGTGTAACACTACGAGAAAAAAGGCTATTAGTGGCGCACCAGTTTTTGCTATTAATGGCACACTACATGCCTGAAAATCATGAAACTGGGCATGGTGTCATGACATGGCACCAACATGTTGCGGTATATTTTTTGCCGAATTGGCACAAGCTTTGGTGTAACACTACTAGAAAAAGGTTGTTAGTGGCGCACCAGTTTTTGCTATTAATGGTGCACTATAGGTGTGCCGCTGTTAACACGCGACTAGTAACAAATAGTAATGGCGCACATTTGGTGTGCTATTACTATCAGAGATAGTAATGGCGCACCTATAGTGCGCGACTACTATGCCTAGAAGTGTGCCATTACTATCTGACTTAGTAATGGCGCACCACATAGAAGTGAGCCATTACTAACAATTTTTTTCAATTTTTTCAGAATTTATTTTCGTTTTTTTCTTAATCTCAGGTCACTATGGCTTAATCTCGGGTCAATATGCTTAATCTCAAGTCAAATCGCACTCCATGGTCAAACTTACCGGAAGGTCACCCATCCTCACACTTCTCCAGCCCCAGCATGCTTAACTTGTCAGTTCTATCCAACCCCAGCACCAGATCACTTAACACGCACTTGTTGATATATTTATCATATCAATCCTATTAAACCTTGTTGATATCTAGGACTTTGTTCATGTTCATGAGTGTGATGAAATTTAGAAAAAATATTTCAAACTTCCTGGTCATATTACGTACCATATTTTGAACATTTTTTCCAAAAAAAATTGAAACCATTTTTTTCTGTTACTAGTGGCGCACCTAGCAAATGGTGCGCCATTACTAAGTTTGAATTTTTTTTCCATTTCCCTCTCTAGATCTTAAAAGCCCTGTATCTTTTATTCTGTTAGGTTTTTGGGGATTCTAAAAATCTTCAACGGGGTTCCCCCCGTTGAATTCAGATGTAACTTTTTGAGTAGATGATTTTTCATATAAAAAACCTTTTATGTGCATTTAGTAATGGCGCACCTTCACAAAGTGCGCCATTACTATGTGTATGATTTGGTCAAAGTTAGTAATGGCGCACTTTGTCTAGGTCATGTAACATCCCAAAATTCTAAATTTTGGAATGTTATAATAAATAGATAGATTTGATTGACTGTTTGATTGATTGTGTGAAATTGAGTGAAATTCGAAACCTTTTTGAAAGTTAAATGAGAGGAAATAAAAGGACTCTCCCAAACTTTCATATTTGCTTTCTGATCTCCATGAATTTAAATGCTTTTCATCACAAAACCCTTGAGAGAAGATGACATGACTTCTTCCATTTATTTAAATGACAAGGGGTGTTGAAAATATTTGAATTTCATTTGGAAATTATTTCCAATTCTGGAACTTGAAGCAACTCAATGATTATCACGAGAGGAGATAAAATGACTTCTTTAAATTATATGAAATATGAGTTGGGAGTTTCAAAGAATTATATTCAAAGTTCTTTTGAATTTATTTTCAATTTGGAGTTATTCGAGTTTTATTCAAATTATTTTTCTCCAAAAATAAAATATGTGAAAAATAGGGTAACATGATTCCCTACATCAGAAAATTGGAGAGAAATAATTTTGAAATAATTTTGGTATTTTTAAAATGATTTTTGTTGGATTTTAGTAGACCAGTAGCACTCTTTGATTTATCTGATTTTGTGTGTATTTTATTTAATGCTAGAAAAATGTTCACCGTGTAGAAAATCTTTTTCTGAAATCTTGATATATCATATGCCTATATAGTATTTTAGTTATTTCGTTTTTATTATTTTTATTTGTCTGGAAATGTTTAAAAAAAATTCCCGACTGGGCCGGCCCAGCTGAAGCCCGGCCAAGGCCCAGCTCCGCGCCGCCTTCCCCGTCGTCCCCGACCGAGACTCTCCCCAGAGTTCGGCGCCGCCCCGCCTCCATTGCCCTTCGCCCAAGCCACCTTCGCCTCCCCTCCTATAAAGCCGCCGCCCGGGACCCCGTCGCTCCTCTCCACCTCGCCGCATCCCCGCCCTTCCCACAGATCGCCGCCGCCGCCGCAAGCAAGCCGCCCCGCCGCCTAGTCCGCCACCCCGCCTCGCTGCCGCTGCCGTCGCCCTCTACCGCATCCGCGCCGCGCCGCTCGCTCGCCGGAGCCGCTTCACATCGCCGCCGCCTGTCTCGCCGGAGTCCGCCACATCACCGGAGCTGCTGCTACCGTCAACCGCCGCCGCCGGTTTATTTCGACCGAACCGGTAAACTTCCCGGTCCGGTTATTTCTTTTAGGGTTTAGGTTTTTCTCGGTTTTATTTTAAAAACCCCGGTTTAGTTTTTTTAGTTAGATCTATTCTAAGAACGTTCTCTGCTTAGGACTAGTTAGCGAACGTTCATTATTTAGTCTTTTCTTTTTCTGTTAATATTAGCCAGGGACCCATATGTAATTAGTTTCTTCACAGTTTAGTCCCTGATCTTCAATCTATCACAACTTTTTACCCGTTTATCCAAATCCAACGAAACCAATGCTCACGTCTTCATTATGATATCCTCTATCCAGTAATCCAACTCAAACATGTTTTTGAAAAGTTTAAAATTTGAATTAGATCAGATTTGAATTTGAACTTTGTTTGATCATAACTCGAGTTTCCTAACTCCAATTTAGTTGATTCTTTTGCAAATTGAAGCTCTTGACCTAATTTTCTGATAAGGCCAAATTCAAATAATTTTGGTACCGTTAGAAATTGTTTTGTGTTGCAAGAGTCATTTTCTTGATTTTGATGTTTTCCGAATCGTCTTCTTCGTTCTTTCTGATCTTTTGAGTGATTGCTTATGTGTGGTTACTATTGCTTGATTACGATAGATTGACCGGGGTGTGACGAGTAGAACTATCAAGAGTTTTGAGTGCGAATCATCTTCATCAACATTGCAGGCAAGTTCACACTTTGATCATACCTTTTTTAGACCTAGTTTTTATGCATTAGTTCCAATCCTCAAACATTGCATGGTTAGGAGGTCATTAACATGTGGGTATTGGGAGGTAGTTCATGAGGTAGGAACCTATTACCTGTTTATTGTCAAACCTTTGGGAGTTACTTCTACGTTTGCTTATTATGCCATGTTATGCTAGTAGACGTGGATTGGGTGACTGATATCCATTGACAGATGTGAGTTTGTTAATTAATGGTTTATCTAAGGTGGCAACTTAAACACACATCTTGGTGGATTGAGGCACCTGGGTATTCCAGGACTTGCCTGTTTTCTTTTGGACCGCCACCCAGCCTCAAAGGGATCATGAGACTATTCATACTAGAAACTTCCGTGTGCAACCACAAGCTATTACGGGCTCTAGCATAGTTGACTAAGTCGTGCGAACTCTTATAGTGGTAGACTAGCAGATGTAGGGGATATAGGTGGTACAGTCTACCCGATCGTAAGGTGCTAGCGCTTCTGAAAGACTATGTCTCGGTCATCCGTTTCTCAAACACCATGTAGTGCAAGAAACCAAACGGAGGTGATCGAGTCTTGTGGGGAAAAGTGCGCAAACCTCTGCAGAGTGTATACACTAATCATGATTAGCCATGTCCCCGGTTATGGACATCTTGAGTATCTAGTTCTTGGATTATCATGTGAATCTCATCATGTTATTTTAAATTAAGTTTGTTGGGTTTAATGATGTTATTTAATTGGGATTGAGAATGCCGTCAACCATTCTCAATGTTCAACAACCACCATGGTAGTTAAATAAAAGTTTATTCCTTTGCAGTAGGGAAAAATTGGCTTTTTGCAAAAATCTTATAACCATAGAGCTTTTCCACCAGCCATATATGCATGTAGTGATAGCCATTGTTCATCATTTCTCTCTATGGTGTGAATTTTCCAGTAAGTTCAATGTACTGACCCTCTGTGGCTGCAATGTCTCATGTTGCAGGATTATCTTACGACGAGTAAGTGATACGTTAGGGTTACGATTTCTACACTCAACTTTGCCGTTGGTGTTGATGGGAATCCACAACCTTGTTACTTCCACTATTTGTATGAGGTAATAGTATTTACGTTACTTTATACATGTGATTTACCTCTGGTATAAATCCTCGAGTACTGTGTGTGTCAGCATACCGATCCAGGGATGACACTTAAGCATAGAGACTTGATCCATTCGGGTCGGGTCGCTACTGATCCAGTGTAAGTTTCTTGCAAACCGGAGCTTCCCTCAAGAAGGCTCGTGGTTCCAAGAGCGAACGCGTCACCTCCGTGTGCTAAACGACATGCGTATACTACCTTCTCCTGCCATAATTTTTTTACACAAGTAGATTAGACCAAATAGAAGTATCATGCTAAATTTTGGAATTATTCTGGGTTCGTTTGGCCTTTTTTCCACATTAATAGAGTTTCTGCGGATTTGATGTGCACCAAAGTTTGTTGAAAACTCACATGTGGGTCCTTGGGTGAATTTGTAGGTCCCATCCAAGAAATGCAAATGAAATTTAAACATCTGGGCATTGTGGCTCAGCCAGAAAGATTGAGAAACCTGGTTTTTTAATTCTTGTAAAACCAAAACACGCCTGAAAATCGTGAAACTTGGCACGGTGTCATGACATGGCACCAACATGCCGCGGTAATTTTTTTGGCCGAATTGGGACAAGCTTTAGTATAATCTTCGTGTAAACCGGAGCTTCCCTCAAGAAGGCTTATGGTTCCAAGAGGCAACGTGTCATCTCCGTGTGTGAAACGTCATACTTACACTGCCTTCTCTCGCCATAATATTTTTGCATAGGTATATTAGAACAAATAGAAGTATCATGCTAAATTTTAGAATTATTCCGGGTTCGTTTGGCCTTTTTTTATACATTAATTGAGTTTCTGCGCATTTAAATGAGAATGATTCAAATTTGAACTACAAGCACATGCTCCAATGCACCAAAGTTTGTTGAAAAATCACATGCATGTGTTTGGGTGAATTTATAGGTCCCATGCAAGAAATGGGAATGAAATTCAAACATGTGGGCGTCGTGGCATGGCTGGAAACATTGAGAAACTTGGTTTGTTAATTCCTGTAAGTCCAAAATACAGCTCAAAATCATGAAACTTGGCATGGTGTCATGACATGGCACTAATATGCTGCAGTAAATTTTTTGGAAAATTGGGACAAGCTTTGGTGTAAGCTTCTTCCAAACAGGAGCTTCCCTCAAGAAGGCTCGTGGTTCCGAGAGGGAACATGTCACCTCCGTGTGCGAAACGACATACGTAAACTGCCTTCTCACGCCTTAATTTTTTACACAGGCAGATTAGACCAAATAGAAGTATTGCGCTAAATTTTGGAATTGTTCCGGATTCATTTGACCTTTTTTATACATTAATTGAGTTTCTTTGCATTTAATGTGAATAATTCAAATTTGAACTACAAGCACATGCTCCGGTGCACCAATGTTGGTTGAAAAATCACATGTGTGTCCTTGGGTGAATTTCTAGGTCCCATGCAAGAAATGGGAATGAAATTTAAACATCTGGGCATCGTGGCTCGGCCGGAAAGATTGAGAAACTTCATTTTTTAATTCCTATAAATCCAAAAAACGCCTGAAAATCATGAAACTTGGCATGGCACCAACATGTTGCGGTAATTTCTTTGGCTGAATTGGCACAAGCTTTGGTGTAAGCATCTTGCAAACCGGAGCTTCCCACAATGAGACTCGTGGTTCCGAGAGGGAACATGTCACCTCTGTGAGTGGAACAACATACGTACACTGCCTTGTCCTACCTTAATTTTTTTACACACGCAGATTAGACCAAATAGAAGTATCATGCCAAGTTTTGGAATTATTCCGGGTTCGTTTGCCCTTTTTTATACATTAATTGAGTTTCTACGTATTTAATGTTAATAATTAAAATTTGAACTACAAGCACATGCTCCAGTGCACCAAAGTTGGTTGAAAAATCACATGTGTGTCCTTGGGTGAATTTCTAGGTCCCATGCAAGAAATTGGAATGAAATTCAAATATCTGGGCGTCGTGGCTCGGCCAGAAAGATTGAGAAACATGGTTTTTAGTTCCTATAAATCCAAAACATGCCTGGAAATCATGAAACTTGGCATGGTGTCACGACATGGCACCAACATGTTGCGGTAATTTTTTTGGCTGAATTGGGACAAGCTTTGGTGTAAGCTTCTTGCAAACCGGAGCTTCCCTCAAGAAGGCTCGTTGTTCCGAGAGGGAACGTGTCACCTCCATGTGCAAAACGACATACGTATACTGCCTTCTCCCGCCTTAATTTTTTTACACAGGTAGATTAGACTAAACAGAAGTATCATGCTAAGCTTTGGAATTATTCCGGGTTCAATTGGCCTTTTTATACATTAATTGAGTTTCTGCGCATTTAATGTGAATAATTCAAATTTGAACTACAAGCAGATGCTCCAGTGCAGCAAAGCTGGTTGAAAAATCACATGTGGGTCCTTGTGTGAATTTCTAGGTCCCATCCAAGAAATACAAATGAAATTCAATCATTTGGGCGTCGTGGCTCGGCTAGAAAGATTGAGAAACTTGGTTTTTTAATTCCTGTAAATACAAAACACACCTGAAAATCATGAAACCAACATGATGCGGTAATTTTTTGGGCTGAATTGGGACAAGCTTTGGTGTAAGCTTCGTGCAAACCGGAGCTTCCCTCAGGAAGGCTCATGGTTCCGAGAGGCAACGTGTCACCTCCTTGTGTCAAACGTCATACGTACACTGCCTACTCCCGCCTTAATTTTTTGCATAGGTATATTCGACCAAATAGAAGCATCGTACTAAATTTTAGAATTATTCCGGGTTCGTTCGGCCTTTTTTATACATTAATTGTGTTTCTGTGCATTTAATTTGAATAATTCAAATTTGAACTACAAGCACATGCTCCACTACACCAAAGTTGGTTGAAAAGTTGCATGTGTGTACTTGGGTGAATTTCTAGGTCCCATCCAAGAAATGTTAATGAAATTCAAACATCTGGGCGTCGAGGCTTGGCCGGAAAGATTGAGAAACTTGGTTTTTTAATTCCAGCAAATCCAAAACACGCCTGAAAATCATGAAACTTGGCATGGTGTCATGACATGGCACCAACATGCTGCGGTAAATTTTGGCCGAATTGGGACAAGCTTTGGTGTAAGCTTCTTGCAAACCGGAGCTTCCCTCAAGAAGACTCGTGGTTACGAGAGGGAACGTGTCACCTTCGTGTGCGAAACAACATACGTACACTGTCTTCTCCCGCGTTAATTTTTTTACACAGGCAGATTAGACCAAATAGAAGTATGATGCTAAATTTTGGAATTATTCCGGGTTCGTTTGGCCTTTTTATACATTAATTGAGTTTCTGCGCATTTAATGTGAATAATTCAAATTTGAACTACAAGCACATGCTCCAATGCACCAAAGTTTGTTAAAAAATCACATGTGTGTCTTTGGGTGAATTTATAGGTCCCATGCAAGAAATGGGAATGAAATTCAAACATGTGGGTGTCATGGCTCGGCCGAAAAGATTGAGAAACTTGGTTTTTTAATTCCTGTAAATCCAAAAAATACGCCTAAAAATCATGAAACTTGGCATGGTGTCATGACATGGCACCAACATTCTGCGGTCATTTTTTTGGCCAAATTGGGACAAGCTTTGGTGTAAGCTTCTTGCATACCGGAGCTTCCCTCAAGAAGGCTCGTGGTTCCGAGAGGGAACATGTCACCTCCGTGTGCTAAACAACATACGTATACTGCCTTCTCCCGCCGTATTTTTTTACACAGGTAGATTAGACCAAACAGAAGTATCGTGCTAAATTTTGGAATTATTCCGTGTTCATTTGGCATTTTTATACATTAGTTGAGTTTCTGCGCATTTAATGTGAATAATTCATATTTGAACTACAAGCAGATGCTCCAGTGTACCAAAGCTGGTTGAAAAATCACATGTGGGTCCTTGGGTGAATTTCTAGGTCCCATCCAAGAAATACAAATGAAATTCAAACATTCGGGCGTCGTGGCTCAGCCAGAAAGACTGAGAAACTTGGTTTTTTAATTCCTGTAAATCCAAAACACGCCTGAAAATCATGAAACTTGGCACGGTGTCATGACATGGCACCAACATGATGCGGTCATTTTTTGGGCCGAATAGGGACAAGCTTTGGTGTAAGCTTCGTGCAAACCGGAGCTTCCCTCAAGAAGGCTCGTGGTTCCGAGAGGGAACATGTCACCTCCGTGTGCTAAACGACATAAGTATACTGCCTTCTCCCGCCGTAATTTTTTTACACAGGTAGATTAGACCAAACAGAAGTATCGTGCTAAATTTTGGAATTATTCTGGGTTCATTTGGCATTTTTATGCATTAATTGAGTTTCTACGCATTTAATGTGAATAATTCAAATTTGAACTACAAGCAGATGCTCTAGTGCACCAAAGCTGGTTGAAAATCACATGTGGGTCCTTGGGTGAATTTCTAGGTCCCATCCAAGAAATACAAATGAAATTCAAACATTTGGGCGTCGTGGCTCAGCCAGAAAGATTGAGAAACTTGGTTTTTTAATTCCTGTAAATCCAAAACACGCCTGAAAATCATGACACTTGGCACGGTGTCATGACATGGCACCAACATGATGCGGTCATTTTTTGAGCCGAATTGGGACAAGCGTGTAAGCTTCGTGCAAACCGGAGCTTCCCTCAGGAATGCTGGTGGTTCCGAGAGGGAACGTATCACCTCCGTGTGTGAAACATCATACGTACACTGCCTTCTCCCGCCTTAATTTTTTTGCACAGGTAGATTAGACCAGATAGAAGTATCATGCTAAATTTTGCAATTATTGCGGGTTCGTTTGACCTTTTTATACATTAATTGAGGTTCTGCGCATTTTAACGAGAACCATTCAAATTTCAACTACAAGCACATGCTCCAATGCACCAAAGTTTGTTGAAAAATCAGATCTGTTTCTTTGGGTGAATTTATAGGTCCCGTGCAAGAAATGGGAATGAAATTCAAACATGTGGGCGTCGTGGCTCGTCCGAAAAGATTGAGGAACTTGGTTTTTTAATTCCTGTAAATCCAAAAAATACGCCTAAAAATCATGAAACTTGGCACGGTGTCATGACATGTCACCAACATGCTGCGGTAATTTTTTTGGCCAAATTGGGACAAGCTTTGGTGTAAGCTTCTTGCAAACTGGAACTTCCCTCAAGAAGGCTCGTGGTTCCGAGAGGGAACGTGTCACCTCTGTGTGCTAAACGACATACGTATACTGCCTTCTCCCGCCGTAATTATTTTACATAGGTAGATTAGACCAAACAGAAGTATCGTGCTAAATTTTGGAATTATTCCGGGTTCATTTGGCATTTTTATACATTTATTGAGTTTCTGCGCATTTAATGTGAATAATTCATATTTGAACTACAAGCAGATGCTCCAGTGCACCAAAGCTGGTTGAAAAATTACGTGTGGGTCCTTGGGTGAATTTCTAGGTCCCATCCAAGAAATACAAATGAAATTCAAACATTTGGGCGTTGTGGCTTAGCCAGAAAGACTGAGAAACTTGGTTTTTTAATTCCTGTAAATCCAAAACACGCCTGAAAATCATGAAACTTGGCACGGTGTCATGACATGGCACCAACATGATGCGGTCATTTTTTGGGACGAATAGGGACAAGCTTTGGTGTAAGCTTCGTGCAAACCGGAGCTTCCCTCAAGAAGGATGGTGGTTCCGAGAGGGAACGTGTCACCTCCGTGTGTGAAACTTCATACGTACACTGCCTTCTCCCGCCTTAATTTTTTTTCACAGGTGGATTAGACCAAACAGAAGTATCATGCTAAATTTTGGAATTATTCCGGGCTCATTTGGCATTTTTATACATTAATTGTGTTTCTGCGCATTTAAATGAGAACCATTCAAATTTCAACTAGAAGGACATGCTCCAGTGCACCAAAGTTTGTTGAAAAAGCAAATGTGTATCTTTGGGTGAATTTATAGGTCCCATCCAAGAAATAGAAATGAAATTCAAACATTTGGGCGTCGTGGCTCAGCCAGAAAGATTGAGAAACTTGGTTTTTTAATTCCTGTAAATCCAAAACACGCCTGAAAATCATGAAACTTGGCACGGTGTCATGACATGGCACCAACATGATGCGGTCATTTTTTGGGCCGAATAGGGACATGCTTTGGTGTAAGCTTCGTGCAAACCGGAGCTTCCCTCAAGAAGGCTGGTGGTTCCGAGAGGGAACGTGTCACCTCCGTGTGTGAAACATCATACGTACACTGCCTTCTCCCGCCGTAATTTTTTTGCACAGGTAGATTAGACCAGAAAGAAGTATCATGCTAAATTTTGCAATTATTGCGGGTTCGTTTGACCTTTTTATACATTAATTGAGGTTCTGCGCATTTTAACGGGAACCATTCAAATTTCAACTACAAGCACATGCTCCAATGCACCAAAGTTTGTTGAAAAATCACATCTGTGTCTTTGGGTGAATTTATAGGTCCCGCGCAAGAAATGGGAATGAAATTCAAACATGTGGGCGTCGTGGCTCGGCCTAAAAGATTGAGGAACTTGGTTTTTTAATTCCTGTAAATCCAAAAAATACGCCTAAAAATCATGAAACTTGGCACGGTGTCATGACATGTCACCAACATGCTGCGGTAATTTTTTTGGCCAAATTGGGACAAGCTTTGGTGTAAGCTTCTTGCAAACTGGAGCTTCCCTCAAGAAGGCTCGTGGTTCCGAGAGGGAACGTGTCACCTCCGTGTGCTAAACGACATACGTATACTGCCTTCTCCCGCCGTAATTTTTTTACACATGTAGATTAGACCAAACAGAAGTATCGTGCTAAATTTTGGAATTATTCCGGGTTCATTTGGCATTTTTACACATTTATTGAGTTTCTGCGCATTTAATGTGAATAATTCATATTTGAACTACAAGCAGATGCTCCAGTGCACCAAAGCTGGTTGAAAAATCACATGTGGGTCCTTGGGTGACTTTCTAGGTCCCATCCAAGAAATACAAATGAAATTCAAACATTTGGGCGTCGAGGCTCAACCAGAAAGACTGAGAAACTTGGTTTTTTAATTCCTGTAAATCCAAAACACGCCTGAAAATCATGAAACATGGCACGGTGTCATGACATGGCACCAACATGATGCGATCATTTTTTGGGACGAACAGGGACAAGCTTTGGTGTAAGCTTCGTGCAAACCGGAGCTTCCCTCAAGAAGGCCGGTGGTTCCGAGAGGGAACGTGTCACCTCTGTGTGTGAAACATCATACGTACACTGCCTTCTCCCGCCTTAATTTTTTTACACAGGTGGATTAGACCACACAGAAGTATCATGCTAAATTTTGGAATTATTTCGGGCTCATTTGGCATTTTTATACATTAATTGTGTTTCTGCGCATTTAAATGAGAACCATTCAAATTTCAACTACAAGGACATGCTCTAGTGCACCAAAGTTTGTTCAAAAAGCAAATGTGTATCTTTGGGTGAATTTATAGGTCCCATCCAAGAAA
This sequence comes from Triticum dicoccoides, assembly GCF_002162155.2. NCBI lineage: Eukaryota > Viridiplantae > Streptophyta > Magnoliopsida > Poales > Poaceae > Triticum > Triticum dicoccoides. The sequence goes on from NC_041382.1 coordinate 282,834,234, forward strand.
TACAAATGAAATTCAAACATTTGGGCGTCGTGGCTCAGCCAGAAAGATTGAGAAACTTGGTTTTTTAATTCCTGTAAATCCAAAACACGCCTGAAAATCATGAAACATGGCACGGTGTCATGACATGGCACCAACATGATGCGATCATTTTTTGGGACGAATAGGGACAAGCTTTGGTGTAAGCTTCGTGCAAACCGGAGCTTCCCTCAAGAAGGCTGGTGGTTCCGAGAGGGAACGTGTCACCTCCGTGTGTGAAACATCATACGTACACTGCCTTCTCCCGCCTTAATTTTTTTACACAGGTGGATTAGACCACACAGAAGTATCATGCTAAATTTTGGAATTATTTCGGGCTCATTTGGCATTTTTATACATTAATTGTGTTTCTGCGCATTTAAATGAGAACCATTCAAATTTCAACTACAAGGACATGCTCTAGTGCACCAAAGTTTGTTCAAAAAGCAAATGTGTATCTTTGGGTGAATTTATAGGTCCCGTCCAAGAAATACAAATGAAATTCAAACAATTTGGCGTCGTGGCTCAGCCAGAAAGATTGAGAAACTTGGTTTTTTAATTCCTGTAAATCCAAAACACGCCTGAAAATCATGAAACGTGGCACGGTGTCATGACATGGCACCAACATGATGCGGTCATTTTTTGGGCCGAATAAGGACAAGCTTTGGTGTAAGCTTCGTGCAAACCGGAGCTTCCCTCAGGAAGGCTGGTGGTTCCGAGAGGGAATGTGTCACCTCCGTGTGTGAAACATCATACGTACACTGCCTTCTCTCGCCTTAATTTTTTTGCACAGGTAGATTAGACCAGATAGAAGTATCATGCTAAATTTTGCAATTATTGCGGGTTTGTTTGACCTTTTTATACATTAATTGAGTTTCTGCACATTTTAACGAGAACCATTCAAATTTCAACTACAAGCACATGCTCCAATGCACCAAAGTTTGTTAAAAAATCACATATGTGTCTTTGGGTGAATTTATAGGTCCCGTGCAAGAAATGGGAATGAAATTCAATCATGTGGGCGTCGTGGGTCGGCCGAAAAGATTGAGGAACTTGGTTTTTTAATTCCTGTAAATCCAAAAAATACGCCTAAAAATCATGAAACTTGGCACGGTGTCATGACATGTCACCAACATGCTGCGGTAATTTTTTTGGCCAAATTGGGACAAGCTTTGGTGTAAGCTTCTTGCAAACTGGAGCTTCCCTCAAGAAGGCTCGTGGTTCCGAGAGGGAACGTGTCACCTCCGTGTGCTAAACGACATACGTATACTGCCTTCTCCCGCCGTAATTTTTTTACACAGGTAGATTAGACCAAAATGAAGTATCGTGCTAAATTTTGGAATTATTCTGGGTTCATTTGGCATTTTTACACATTTATTGAGTTTCTGCGCATTTAATGTGAATAATTCATATTTGAACTACAAGCACATGCTCCAATGCACCAAAGCTGGTTGAAAAATCACATGTGGGTCCTTGGGTGAATTTCTAGGTCCGATCGAAGAAATACAAATGAAATTCAAACATTTGGGCGTCGTGGCTCAGCCAGAAAGACTGAGAAACTTGGTTTTTTAATTCCTGTAAATCCAAAACACGCCTGAAAATCATGAAACTTGGCACGGTGTCATGACATGACACCAACATGATGCGGTCATTTTTTGGGACGAATAGGGACAAGCTTTGGTGTAAGATTCGTGCAAACTATAGCTTCCCTCAAGAAGGCTGGTGGTTCCGAGATGGAAGGTGTCACCTCCGTGTGTGAACCATCATACGTACACTGCCTTCTCCCGCCTTAATTTTTTTACACAGGTGGATTAGACCAAACAAAAGTATCGTGCTAAATTTTGGAATTATTCCGAGCTCATTTGGCATTTTTATACATTAATTGTGTTTCTGCGCATTTAAATGAGAACCATTCAAATTTCAACTAGAAGGACATGCTCCAGTGCACCAAAGTTTGTTGAAAAAGCAAATGTGTATCTTTGGGTGAATTTATAGGTCCCATCCAAGAAATACAAATGAAATTCAAACATTTGGGCATCGTGGCTCAGCCAGAAAGATTGAGAAACTTGGTTTTTTAATTCCTGTAAATCCAAAACACGCCTGAAAATCATGAAACGTGGCACGGTGTCATGACATGGCACCAACATGATGCGGTCATTTTTTGGGCCGAATAAGGACAAGCTTTGGTGTAAGCTTCGTGCAAACCGGAGCTTCCCTCAGGAAGGCTGGTGGTTCCGAGAGGGAATGTGTCACCTCCGTGTGTGAAACATCATACGTACACTGCCTTCTCTCGCCTTAATTTTTTTGCACAGGTAGATTAGACCAGATAGAAGTATCATGCTAAATTTTGCAATTATTGCGGGTTTGTTTGACCTTTTTATACATTAATTGAGTTTCTGCACATTTTAACGAGAACCATTCAAATTTCAACTACAAGCACATGCTCCAATGCACCAAAGTTTGTTAAAAAATCACATATGTGTCTTTGGGTGAATTTATAGGTCCCGTGCAAGAAATGGGAATGAAATTCAATCATGTGGGCGTCGTGGGTCGGCCGAAAAGATTGAGGAACTTGGTTTTTTAATTCCTGTAAATCCAAAAAATACGCCTAAAAATCATGAAACTTGGCACGGTGTCATGACATGTCACCAACATGCTGCGGTAATTTTTTTGGCCAAATTGGGACAAGCTTTGGTGTAAGCTTCTTGCAAACTGGAGCTTCCCTCAAGAAGGCTCGTGGTTCCGAGAGGGAACGTGTCACCTCCGTGTGCTAAACGACATACGTATACTGCCTTCTCCCGCCGTAATTTTTTTACACAGGTAGATTAGACCAAAATGAAGTATCGTGCTAAATTTTGGAATTATTCTGGGTTCATTTGGCATTTTTACACATTTATTGAGTTTCTGCGCATTTAATGTGAATAATTCATATTTGAACTACAAGCACATGCTCCAATGCACCAAAGCTGGTTGAAAAATCACATGTGGGTCCTTGGGTGAATTTCTAGGTCCGATCGAAGAAATACAAATGAAATTCAAACATTTGGGCGTCGTGGCTCAGCCAGAAAGACTGAGAAACTTGGTTTTTTAATTCCTGTAAATCCAAAACACGCCTGAAAATCATGAAACTTGGCACGGTGTCATGACATGACACCAACATGATGCGGTCATTTTTTGGGACGAATAGGGACAAGCTTTGGTGTAAGATTCGTGCAAACTATAGCTTCCCTCAAGAAGGCTGGTGGTTCCGAGATGGAAGGTGTCACCTCCGTGTGTGAACCATCATACGTACACTGCCTTCTCCCGCCTTAATTTTTTTACACAGGTGGATTAGACCAAACAGAAGTATCGTGCTAAATTTTGGAATTATTCCGAGCTCATTTGGCATTTTTATACATTAATTGTGTTTCTGCGCATTTAAATGAGAACCATTCAAATTTCAACTAGAAGGACATGCTCCAGTGCACCAAAGTTTGTTGAAAAAGCAAATGTGTATCTTTGGGTGAATTTATAGGTCCCATCCAAGAAATACAAATGAAATTCAAACATTTGGGCATCGTGGCTCAGCCAGAAAGATTGAGAAACTTGGTTTTTTAATTCCTGTAAATCCAAAACACGCCTGAAAATCATGAAACTTGGCACGGTGTCATGACATGGCACCAACATGATGCGGTCATTTTTTGGGCCGAATAGGGACAAGCTTTGGTGTAAGCTTCGTGCAAACCGGAGCTTCCCTCAGGAAGGCTGGTGGTTCCGAGAGGGAACGTGTCACCTCCGTGTGTGAAACATCATACATACACTGCCTTCTCCCGCCTTAATTTTTTTGCACAGGTAGATTAGACCAGATAGAAGTATCATGCTAAATTTTGCAATTATTGTGGGTTCGTTTGACCTTTTTATACATTAATTGAGGTTCTGCGCATTTTAATGAGAACCATTCAAATTTCAACTACAAGCACATGCTCCAATGCACCAAAGTTTGTTGAAAAATCACATCCGTGTCTTTGGGTGAATTTATAGGTCCCGTGCAAGAAATGGGAATGAAATTCAAACATGTGGGCGTCGAGGCTCGGCCGAAAAGATTGAGGAACTTGGTTTTTTAATTCCTGTAAATCCAAAAAATACGCCTAAAAATCATGAAACTTGGCACGGTGTCATGACATGTCACCAACATGCTGCGGTAATTTTTTTGGCCAAATTGGGACAAGCTTTGGTGTAAGCTTCTTGCAAACAGGAGCTTCCCTCAAGAAGGCTCGTGGTTCCCTGAGGGAACGTGTCACCTCCGTGTGCTAAACGACATACGTATACTGCCTTCTCCCGCCGTAATTTTTTTACACAGGCAGATTAGACCAAATAGAAGTATCAAGCCAAGTTTTGGAATTATTCCGGGTTCATTTGGCATTTTTATACATTAATTGAGTTTCTGCGCATTTAATGTGAATAATTCATATTTGAACTACAAGCAGATGCTCCAGTGCACCAAAGCTGGTTGAAAAAACACATGCCCGTCCTTGGGTGAATTTCTAGGTCCCATCCAAGAAATACAAATGAAATTCAAACATCTGGGCGTCGTGGCTCAGCCAGAAAGACTGAGAAACTTGGTTTTTTAATTGCTGTAAATCCAAAACACGCCTGAAAATCATGAAACTTGGTATGCTATCATGACATGGCACCAACATGTTGCGGTAATTTTTTGGCCAAATTGGCACAAGCTTTGGTGTAAGCATCTTTCAAACCAGAGCTTCCTTCAAGAAGACTCGTGGTTCCGAGAGGGAACATGTCACCTCTGTGTGCGAAACAACATACGTACACTGCCTTGTCCTACCTTAATTTTTTTACACAGGCAGATTAGACAAAATAGAAGTATCATGCCAAGTTTTGGAATTATTCCGGGTTCGTTTGCCCTTTTTTATACATTAATTGAGTTTCTACATATTTAATGTTAATAATTCAAATTTGAACTACAAGCACATGCTCCAGTGCACCGAAGTTGGTTGAAAAATCACATTTGTGTCCTTGGGTGAATTTCTAGGTCCCATGCAAGAAATTGGAATGAAATTCAAATATCTGGGTGTCGTGGCTCGGCCGAAAAGATTGAGAAACATGGTTTTTAGTTCCTGCAATCCAAAACATGCCTGGAAATCATGAAACTTGGCATGGAGTCACGACATGGCACCAACATGTTGCGGTAATTTTTTTGGCTGAATTGGGACAAGCTTTGGTGTAAGCTTCTTGCAAACCGGAGCTTCCCTCAAGAAGGCTCGTTGTTCCGAGAGGGAACGTGTCACCTCCATGTGCAAAACGACATACGTATACTGCCTTATCCCGCCTTAATTTTTTTACACAGGTAGATTAGACCAAACAGAAGTATCGTGCTAAAATTTGGAATTATTCCGGGTTCATTTGGCCTTTTTATACATTAATTGAGTTTCTGCGCATTTAATGTGTATAATTCAAATTTGAACTACATGCAGATGCTCCAGTTCACCAAAGCTGGTTGAAAAATCACATGTGGGTCCTTGGGTGAATTTCTAGGTTCCATCCAAGAAATACAAATAAAATTCAAACATTTGGGCGTCGTGGCTCACCCAGAAAGATTGAGAAACTAGGTTTTTTAATTCCTGTAAATACAAAACACGCCTGAAAATCATGAAACTTGGCACGGTGTCATGACATGGAACCAACATGATGCGGTAATTTTTTTGGGCTGAATTGGGACAAGCTTTGGTGTAAGCATCGTGCAAACCGGAGCTTCCCTCAGGAAGGCTTGTGGTTCCGAGAGGGAACGTGCCACCTCCGTGTGTGAAACATCATACGTACACTACCTTCTCCCGCCTTAATATTTTTGCATAGGTAGATTAGACCAGATAGAAGTATTGTGCTAAATTTTGCAATTATTGCGGGTTCGTTTGACCTTTTTATACATTAATTGAGTTTCTGCGCATTTTAATGAGAACCATTCAAATTTCAACTACAAGCACATGCTCCAATGCACCAAAGTTTGTTGAAAAATCACATTTGTGTCTTTGGGTGAATTTATAGGTCCCGTGCAAGAAATGGGAAAGAAATTCAAACATGTGGGCGTCGTGGCTCGGCCGAAAAGATTGAGGAACTTGGTTTTTTAATTCCTGTAAATCCAAAAAATACGCCTAAAAATCATGAAATTGGCATGGTGTGATGACATGGCACCAACATGCTGCAGTCATTTTTTTGGCCAAATTGGGACAAGCTTTGGTGTAAGCTTCTTGCAAACCGGAGCTTCCCTCAAGAAGGCTCGTGGTTCCGAGAGGGAACATGTCACCTCCGTGTGCTAAACGACATACGTATACTGCCTTCTCCCGCCGTAATTTTTTACACAGGTAGATTAGAACAAACAGAAGTATCGTGCTAAATTTTGGAATTATTCCATGTTCATTTGGCATTTTTATACATTAGTTGAGTTTCTACGCATTTAATGTGAATAATTCATATTTGAACTACAAGCAGATGCTCTAGTCCACCAAAGCTGGTTGAAAAATCACATGTGGGTCCTTGGGTGAATTTCTAGGTCCCATCCAAGAAATACAAATGAAATTCAAACATTTGGGCGTCGTGGCTCACCCAGAAAGATTGAGAAACTGGTTTTTTAATTCCTGTAAATCCAAAACATGCCTAAAAATCATGAAACTTGGCACGGTGTCATGAATTGGCACCAACATGATGTGGTAATTTTTTGGGCCGAATTGGGACAAGCTTTGGTGTAAGCTTCGTGCAAAACCGGAGCTTCCCTCAGAAAGGCTGGTGGTTCCGAGAGGGAACGTGTCACCTCCGTGTGTGAAACATCATAAGTACACTACCTTCTCCCACCTTAATATTTTTGCATAGGTAGATTAGACCAGATAGAAGTATCATGCTAAATTTTGCAATTATTGCAGGTTCGTTTGGTCTTTTTATACATTAATTGTGTTTCTACGCATTTAAATGAGAACCATTCAAATTTCAACTACAAGGACATGCTCCAATGCACCAAAGTTTGTTGAAAAATCAAATGTGTATCTTTGGGTGAATTTATAGGTCCCATGCAAGAAATGGGAATGAAATTCAAACATGTGGGTGTCGTGGCTTGGCCGAAAAGATTGAGAAACTTGTTTTTTTAATTCCCGTAAGTCCAAAATACGCCTAAAAATCATGAAACTTGGCATGGTGTCATGACATGGCACCAACATGTTGTAGTAAATTTTTGGCCAAATTGGGAGAAGCTTTGGTGTAAGCTTCTTGCAAACAAGAGCTTCCCTCAAGAAGGCTCATGGTTCAGAGAGGGAACGTGTCACCTCCGTGTGCGAAACGACATACGTAAACTGCCTTCTCCCGCCTTAATTATTTTACATAGGAAGATTAGACCAAATAGAAGTATCATGCTAAATTTTGGAATTATTGCGGGTTTGGTTGGCCTTTTTTGTACATTAATTGAGTTTCTGCGCATTTAATGTGAATAATTCAAAGTTGAACTACAAGCACATGTTCCAGTGCACCAAAGTTGGTTGAAAAATCACATGTGTGTCCTTGGGTAAATTTCTAGGTCCCATGCAAGAAATGGGAATGAAATTCAAACATCTGGGCATCGGGGCTCGGCCGAAAAGATTGAGAAACTTGATTTTTTTTAATTAATGTAAATCCAAAAAACGCTTGGAAAGCATGAAACTTGGCATGGTGTCATGACATGGCACCAACATGCTGTGGTAATTTTTTTGGCTGAATTCGGACAAGCTTTTGTGTAAGCCTTTTGCAAACCGGAGCTTCCCTCAAGAAGGCTCGTGGTTCTGAGAGGGAACATGTCACCTCTGTGTGCGAAACAACATACGTACACTGCCTTGTCCTACCTTAATTTTTTTACATAGGCATATTAGACGAAATAGAAGTATCATGCCAAGTTTTGGAATTATTCCGGGTTCGTTTGCCCTTTTTTATACATTAATTGAGTTTCTATGTATTTAATGTTAATAATTCAAATTTGAACTACAAGCACATGCTCCAGTGCACCTAAGTTGGTTGAAAAATCACATGTGTGTCCTTGGGTAAATTTCTAGGTCCCATGCAAGAAATTGGAATGAAATTCAAATATCTGGGCGTCGTGGCTCATCCGGAAAGATTAAGAAACATGGTTTTTAGTTCCTGTAAATCCAAAACATGCCTGGAAATCATGAAACTTGGCATGGTGTCACGACATGGCACCAACATGTTGCGGTAATTTTTTGGCTGAATTGGGACAAGCTTTGGTGTAAGCTTCTTCCAAACCGGAGCTTCCCTCAAGAAGGCAAGTTGTTCCGAGAGGGAACGTGTCACCTCCATGTGCAAAACGACATACGTATACTGCCTTCTCCCGCCTTAATTTTTTTACACAGGTAGATTAGACCAAACAGAAGTATCGTGCTAAAATTTGGAATTATTTCGGGTTCATTTGGCCTTTTTATACATTAATTGAGTTTCTGCGCATTTAATGTGAATAATTCAAATTTGAACTACAAGCAGATGCTCCAGTGCACCAAAGCTGGTTGAAAAATCACATGTGGGTCCTTGGGTGAATTTCTAGGTCCCATCCAAGAAATACAAATAAAATTCAAACATTTGGGCGTCGTGGCTCACCCAGAAAGATTGAGAAACTAGGTTTTTTAATTCCTGTAAATACAAAACACGCCTGAAAATCATGAAACTTGGCACGGTGTCATGACATGGAACCAACATGATGCGGTAATTTTTTGGGCCGAATTGGGACAAGCTTTGGTGTAAGCTTCGTGCAAACCGGAGCTTCCCTCAGGAAGGCTGGTGGTTCCGAGAGGGAACGTGCCACCTCCGTGTGTGAAACATCATACGTACACTACCTTCTCCCGCCTTAATATTTTTGCATAGGTAGATTAGACCAGATAGAAGTATTGTGCTAAATTTTGCAATTATTGCGGGTTCGTTTGACCTTTTTATACATTAATTGAGTTTCTGCGCATTTTAATGAGAACCATTCAAATTTCAACTACAAGCACATGCTCCAATGCACCAAAGTTTGTTGAAAAATCACATCTGTGTCTTTGGGTGAATTTATAGGTCCCGTGCAAGAAATGGGAATGAGATTCAAACATGTGGGCGTCGTGGCTCGGCCGAAAAGATTGAGGAACTTGGTTTTTTAATTCCTGTAAATCCAAAAAATACGCCTAAAAATCATGAAATTGGCATGGTGTGATGACATGGCACCAACATGCTGCAGTCATTTTTTTGGCCAAATTGGGACAAGCTTTGGTGTAAGCTTCTTGCAAACCGGAGCTTCCCTCAAGAAGGCTCGTGGTTCCGAGAGGGAACATGTCACCTCCGTGTGCTAAACGACATACGTATACTGCCTTCTCCCGCCGTAATTTTTTACACAGGTAGATTAGAACAAACAGAAGTATCGTGCTAAATTTTGGAATTATTCCATGTTCATTTGGCATTTTTATACATTAGTTGAGTTTCTGCGCATTTAATGTGAATAATTCATATTTGAACTATAAGAAGGTGCTCCAGTGCACCAAAGCTGGTTGAAAAATCACATGTGGGTCCTTGGGTGAATTTCTAGGTCCCATCCAGGAAATACAAATGAAATTCAAACATTTGGGCGTCGTGGCTCAGCCAGGAAGACTGAGAAACTTGGTTTTTTAATTCCTGTAAATCCAAAACACGCCTGAAAATCATGAAACTTGGCACGGTGTCATGACATGGCACCAGCATGATGCGGTAATTTTTGGGGCCGAATTGGGACAAGCTTTGGTGTAAGCTTCGTGCAAACCGGAGCTTCCCTCAGGAAGGCTGGTGGTTCCGAGAGGGAACGTGTCACCTCCGTGTGTGAAACATCATGCGTACACTGCCTTCTCCCGCCTTAATTTTTTTGCACAGGTAGATTAGACCAAATAGAAGTATCATGCTAAATTTTGCAATTATTGCAGGTTCGTTTGGCCTTTTTATACATTAATTGTGTTTCTGCGCATTTAAATGAGAACCATTCAAATTTCAACTACAAGGACATGCTCCAATGCACCAAAATTTGTTGAAAAATCAAATGTGTATCTTTGGGTGAATTTATAGGTCCCATGCAAGAAATGGGAATGAAATTCAAACATGTGAGTGTCGTGGCTTGGCCGGAAAGATTGAGAAACTTGGTTTTTTAATTCCTGTAAGTCCAAAATACACCTAAAAATAATGAAACTTGGCATGGTGTCATGACATGGCACCAACATGTTGTAGTAAATTTTTGGCCAAATTGGGAGAAGCTTTGGTGTAAGCTTCTTGCAAACAGGAGCTTCCCTCAAGAAGGCTCATGGTTCGGAGAGGGAACGTGTCACCTTCGTGTGCGAAATGACATACGTAAACTGCCTTCTCCCGCCTTAATTTTTTTACATAGGCAGATTAGACCAAATAGAAGTATCATGCTAAATTTTGGAATTATTACGGGTTTGGTTGGCCTTTTTTATACATTAATTGAGTTTCTGCGCATTTAATGTGAATAATTCAAATTTGAACTACAAGCACATGCTCCAGTGCACCAAAGTTGGTTGAAAAATCACATGTGTGTCCTTGGGTGAATTTCTAGGTCCCATGCAAGAAATGGGAATGAAATTCAAACATCTGGGCATCGGGGCTCGGCAGAAAAGATTAAGAAACTTGATTTTTTAATTCATGTAAATCCAAAAAATGCCTGAAAAGCATGAAACTTGCCATGGTGTCATGACATGGCACCAACATGCTGTGGTAATTTTTTTTGGCTGAATTGGGACAAGCTTTGGTGTAAGCCTTTTGCAAACCAGAGCTTCCCTCAAGAAGGCTCGTGGTTTCGAGTGGGAACATGTCACCTCCATGTGTGAAACAACATACGTACACTGCCTTCTCCTGCCTTATTTTTTTACACAGGCAGATTAGACCAAATAGAAGTATCAAGCCAAGTTTTGGAATTATTCCGGGTTCGTTTGACCTTTTTTATACATTAATTGAGTTTCTGCGCATTTAATGTGAATAATTCAAATTTGAACTACAAGCACATGCTCAAGTGCACCAAAGTTGGCTGAAATATCACATGCGTGTCCTTGAGTGAATTTCTCGGTCCCATGCAAGAAATGGGAATGAATTTCAAACATCTGGGCATCGTGGCTCAGCCAGAAAGATTGAGAAACTTGATTTTTTTAATTCCTGTAAATCCAAAAAACACCTGAAAATCATGAAACTTGGTATGCTATCATGACATGGCACCAACATGTTGCGGTAATTTTTTGGCCAAATTGGCACAAGCTTTGGTGTAAGCATCTTATAAACCGGAGCTTCCTGCAAGAAGACTCGTGGTTCCGAGAGGGAACATGTCACCTCTGTGTGCGAAACAACATACGTACACTGCCTTGTCCTACCTTAATTTTTTTACACAGGCAGATTAGACGAAATAGAAGTATCATGCCAAGTTTTGGAATTATTCCGGGTTCGTTTGCCCTTTTTTATACATTAATTGAGTTTCTACGTATTTAATGTTAATAATTCAAATTTGAACTACAAGCACATGCTCTAGTGCACCAAAGTTGGTTGAAAAATCACATGTGTGTCCTTGGGTGAATTTCTAGGTCCCATGCAAGAAATTGGAATGAAATTCAAATATCTGGGCGTCGTGGCTCGGCCGGAAAGACTGAGAAACATGGTTTTTAGTTCCTGTAAATCCAAAACATGCCTGGAAATCATGAAACTTGGCATGGTGTCACGACATGGCACCAACATGTTGCGGTAATTTTTTTGGCTGAATTAGGACAAGCTTTGGCGTAAGCTTCTTGCAAACCGGAGCTTCCCTCAAGAAGGCTCGTTGTTCCGAGAGGGAACGTGTCACCTCCATGTGCAAAACGACATACGTATACTGCCTTCTCCCACCTTAATTTTTTTACACAGGTAGATTAGACCAAACAGAAGTATTGTGCTAAAATTTGGAATTATTCCGGGTTCATTTGGCCTTTTTATACATTAATTGAGTTTCTGCGCATTTAATGTGAATAATTCAAATTTGAACTACAAGCAGATGCTCCAATGCACCAAAGCTGGTAGAAAAATCACATGTGGGTCCTTGGGTGAATTTCTAGGTCCCATCCAAGAAATACAAATGAAATTCAAACATTTGGGCGTCGTGGCTCGCCCAGAAAGATTGAGAAACTTGGTTTTTTAATTCCTGTAAATCCAAAACACGCCTGAAAATCATGAAACTTGGCACGATGTCATGACATGGCACCAACGTGATGCGGTAATTTTTTGGGCCGAATTGGGACAAGCGTGTAAACTTCGTGCAAACCGGAGCTTCCCTCACGAAGGCTGGTGGTTCCGAGAGGGAACGTGTCACCTCCGTATGTGAAACATCATATGTACACTACCTTCTCCCGCCATAATTTTTTTGCATAGGCAGATTAGACCAGATAGAAGTATCATGCTAAATTTTGCAATTATTGCGGGATCGTTTGACCTTTTTATACATTAATTTAGTTTCTGCGCATTTTAATGAGAACCATTCAAATTTCAACTACAAGCACATGCTCCAATGCACCAAAGTTTGTTGAAAAATCACATCTGTGTCTTTGGGTGAATTTATAGGTCCCGTGCAAGAAATGGGAATGAAATTCAAACATGTGGGCATCGTGGCTCGGCCGAAAAGATTAAGGAACTTGGTTTTTTAATTCCTGTAAATCAAAAAATACGCCTAAAAATTATGAAACTTGGCATGGTGTCATGACATGGCACCAACATGCTGCGGTATTTTTTTTTGGCTCAATTGGGACAAGCTTTGGTGTAAGCTTCTTGCAAACCGGAGCTTCCCTCAAGAAGGCTCGTGGTTCCGAGAGGGAACATGTCACCTCCGTGTGCTAAACGACATACGTATACTGCCTTCTCCCCCCTTAATTTTTCTACACAGGTAGAATAGACCAAACATAAGTATCGTGCTAAATTTTGGAATTATTCCGGGTTCATTTGGCCTTTTTGTACATTAATTGAGTTTCTGCGCATTTAATATGAATAATTCAAATTAGAACTACAAGCAGATGCTCCAGTGCACCAAAGCTGGTTGAAAAATCACATGTGGGTCCTTGGGTGAATTTCTAGGTCCCATCCAAGAAATACAAATGAAATTCAAACATTTGGGCGTCGTGGCTCGGCCAGAAAGATTGAGAAACTTGGTTTTTTAATTCCTGTAAATCCAAAACATGACTGAAAATCATGAAACTTGGCACGATTTCATGATATGGCACCAACATGATGCGGTGATTTTTTGGGCCGAATTGGGACATGCTTTGCTGTGAGCTTCGTGCAAACCGGAGCTTCCCTCAAGAAGGCTCGTGGTTCCGAGAGGCAAAGTGTCACCTCCGTGTGTCAAACATCATACGTATACTACCTACTCCCGCCTTAATTTTTTGCACATGTATATTAGACCAAATAGAAGTATCATGCTAAATTTTAGAATCTGGGCATCGTGGCTCGGCCGGAAAGATTGATAAACATGTTTTTTTAATTCCTGTAAATCCAAAACACGCCTGGAAATCATGAAACTTGGCATGTTGTCATGACATGGCACCAACACGCTGCAGTAATTTTTTTGGCTGAATTGAGACAAGCTTTGGTGTAAGTTTCTTGCAAAACGGAGCTTCCCTCAAGAAGGCTCATGGTTCCGAGAGGGAACGTGTCACCTCCGTGTGCTCAACGACATACGTATACAACCTTCTCCTGCCTTCATTGTTTTACACACACAGATTAGACCAAATAGAAGTATCTTGCTAAGTTTTGGAATTATTCCAGGTTCATTTGCCCTTTTTTTACATTAATTGAGTTTCTGCGTTTTAATGTGAATAATTCAAATTTGAACTAAAAGCACATGCTCCAATGCACCAAAGTTGGTTCAAAAATCACATGTGTGTCCTTGGGTGAATTTCTAGGTCCCATGCAAGGAATTGGAATGAAATTCAAACACCTGGGCATCGTGGCTCGGCTGAAAAGATTGAAAAACATAGTTTTCTAATTCCTGTAAATCCAAAACACGCCTGGAAATCATGAAACTTGGCATGTTGTCATGACATAGCACCTACATGCTGCGGTAATTTTTTGGCTGAGTTAGGACAAGCTTTGGTGCAAGCTTATTGCAAACCGGAGCTTCCTCAAGAAGGCTCGTGGTTCCGAGAGGGAACGTGTCACCTCCGTGTGCTCAACGACATACGTATATTGCCTTCTCCTGCCTTAATTTTTTTACACAGGTAGACTAGACCAAACATAAGTATCGTGCTAAAATTTGGAATTATTCCGGGTTCATTTGGCCTTTTTTATACATTAATTGAGTTTCTGCGCATTTAATGTGAATAATTCAAATTTAAACTACAAGCACATGCTCCAGTGCACCAAAGCAGGTTCAAAAATCGCATGTTGGTCCTTGGGCAAATTTCTAGGTCGTATCCAAGAAATACAAATGAAATTCAAACATTTGGGCGTCGTGACTCGGCTAGAAGGATTGAGAAACTAGGTTTTTTAATTCGTGTAAATCCAAAACATGCCTGGAAATCAAGAAACATGGCATGGTGTCATGACATGGCACCAACATGATTCTGTAATTTTTTGGCCGAATTGGGACAAGATTTGGTGTAAGCTTCGTGCAAACCGGAGCTTCCCTCAAGAAGGCTCGTGGTTCCGAGAGGCAACGTGTCACCCCGGTGTGTGAAACGTCATACGTACACTTCCTTATCCTGCCTTAATTTTTTGCACATGTATATTAGACCAAATAGTAGTATCGTGCTAAATGTTAGAATCATTTCGGGTTTGTTTGGCCTTTTTTATACATTAATTGAGTTTCTATGCATTTAATTTTTATAATTCAAATTTGAACTACAAACACATGCTCCACCGCACCAAAGTTGGTTGAAAAATCACATGTGGGTCCTTGGGTGAATTTCTATGTCCCATCGAAGGAATTGGAATGAAATTCAAACATCTGGTCGTCGTGGCTTGGCCGAAAAGATTGAGAAACTTGGTTTTTTATTTCCTACAAATCCAAAACACGCGTGAAAATTATGAAAATTGGGACGGTGTGATGACATGGCACCAACATGCTGCGATAAATTTTTGGCCGAATTGGGACAAGCTTCGGTGTAAGCTTCTTGCAAACCGGAGCTTCCCTCAAGAAGGCTCATGGTTCTGACAGGGAACGTGTCACCTTCATGTGCAAAACGACATACGTACACTGTCTTCTCCCGCCTTAATTTTTTTACACAGGCAGATTAGACCAAATGGAAGCATGGTGCTAAATTTTGGAATTATTCTGGGTTTGTTTGGCCTTTTTATACATAAATTGAGTTTCTGCGCATTTAATGTGAATAATTCAAATTTGAACTACAAGCACATGCTGCAGTGCACCATAGTTCGTTGAAAAATCACATGTGGTTCCTTGGTTGAATTTCTAGGTCCCATGCAAGAAATGCGAATGAAATTCAAACATCTGGGCGTCGTTGCTCGGCCGGAAAGATTGAGAAACTTTGTGTTTTAATTCCTGTAAATCCAAAACACGCCTGAAAATCATGAAACTTGGCACAGTGTCATGACATGGCACCAACATGATGCGGCAATTTTTTTGGCCGAATCGGCACAAGCTTTGGTGTAAGCTTCGTGCAAACTAGAGCTTCCCTCAAGAAGACTCGTGGTTCCGAGAGGGAATGTGTCACCTACATGTGTGAAACGTTATACGTACACTGCCTTCTCCCGCCTTATTTTTTTGCACAGGTATATTAGACCAATTAGAAGTATTGTGCCAAATTTTAGAATTATCCTGGGTTCGTTTGACCTTTTTTATACATTAATTGAGTTTCTGCGCATTTAATGTGAATATTTCGAATTGGAACTACAAGCACATGCTCCACTGCACCAAAGTTGGTTGAAAAATAGCATGCGTGTAATTGGGTGAATTTCTAGCTCCCATCCAAGAAATGGGAATGAAATTCAAACATCTCGGTGTCCTGGCTCAGCCAAAAAGAATGAGAAAGTTGGTTTTTTAATTTCTGCCAATCCAAAACATGCCTAAAAATCATGAAACTTGGCATGGTGTCATGACATGGCACCAACATGCTGCCTTATATTTTTTGGCCGAATTGGGACAAGCTTTGGTGTAAGCTTCTTGCAAACTGAAGCTTCCCTCAAGAAGGCTCATGGTTCAGACAGGGAACGTCTCACCTCCGTGTGTGAAACGACATACGTACACTGCCTTCTCCCGCCTTAAATTTTTTACATAGGCAGATTAGAACAAATAGAAATATGGTGCTAAATTTTGGAATTATTCCGGGTTCGTTTGGCCTTGTATACATTAATTGAGTTTCTGCGCATTTATTGTGAATATTTCAAATTTGAACTACAAGCACATGCTCCAGTGCACCAAAGTTGGTTGAAAAATTACATGTGCTTCCTTGGGTGAATTTGTAGGTCCCATGCAAGAAATTGGAATGAAATTCAAACATCTGGGCGTCGTGCCTCGGCCGGAAAGATTAAGAAACATGGTTTTTTTAATTCCTCTATATTGAAAACACGCCTGGAAATCATGAAACTTGGCATGGTGTCATGACATGGCACCAACATGCTGCGGTATTTTTTGTGTGTGGCTGAATTGGGACAAGCTTTGGTGTAAGCTTCTTGCAAACCGGAGCTTCCCTCAAAAAGGCTCGTGGTTCCAAGAGGAAATGTGTCACCTCCGTGTGCTAAACGACATACGTATACTGCCTTCTCCCACCTTAATTTTATTACACAGGTAGATTAGACCAAGTAGAAGTATCGTGCTAAATTTTGGAATTATTTCAGGGTTCATTTGTCCTTTTTATACATTAATTGAGTTTCTGCACATTTAATGTGAATAATTCAAATATGAACTACAAGCACATGCTCCAGTGCACCAAAGCTGGTTGAAAAATCACATCAGGGTCCTTGGGTGAATTTCTAGGTCCCATCCAAGAAATGCGAATGAAATTCAAACATCTGGGCGTCGTGGCTCGGCCAGAAAGATTGAGAAACTTTGTTTTTTAATAACTGTAAATCCAAAATAGCTTGAAAATCATGAAACTTGGCACGGTGTCATGACATGGTACCAACATGATGCGGTAATTTTTTTGGCCAAATTGGGACAAGCTTTGGTGTAAGCTTCGTGCAAACAAGAGCTTCCCTCAAGAAGACTCGTGGTTCCGAGAGGGAACGTGTCACCTCCATGTGTGAAACGTTGTACATACACTGCCTTCTCCCGCCTTAATTTTTTTGCACAGATATATTAGACCAATTAGAAGTATGGTGCCAAATTTTAGAATTATTCCGGGTTCGTTTGACCTTTTTCTATGCATTAATTGAGTTTCTGCGCATTTAATGTGAATAATTTGAATTTGAACTACAAGCACATGCTCCACTACACCAAAGTTGGTTGAAAAATAGCATGTGTGTACTTGGGTGAATTTCTAGCTCCTATCCAAGAAATGAGAATGAAATTCAAACATCTGGGCGTCCTGGCTCAGCCGAACAGAATGAGAAACTTGGTTTTTTTAATTTCTGCCAATCCAAAACACGACTGAAAATCATGAAACTTGGCATGGTGTCATGACATGGCACGAACATGCTGCTTTAAATTTTTTTGGCCGAATTGGGACAAGCTTTGGTGTAAGCTTCTTGCAAACCGGAGCTTCCCTCAAGAAGGCTCATGGTTCAGAGAGGGAACGTGTCACCTCCGTGTACGAAACGACATACGTACACTGCCTTCTCCCGCCTTAATTTTTCTACATTGGCAGATTAGAACAAATAGAAGTATGGTGATAAATTTTGGAATTATTCCGGGTTCGTTTGGCCTTTTATACAATAATTGAGTGTCTGCGCATTTAATGTGAATAATCAAATTTGAACTACAAACACATGCTCCAGTGCACCAAAGTTGGTTGAAAAATCACATGTTGGTTGTTGTGTGAATTTCTAGGTCCCATGCAAGAAATTGGAATGAAATTCAAACATCTAGGCATCGTGCCACGACCATAAAGATTGAGAAACATGGCTTTTTAATTCCTGTAATCCAAGACACACCTGGAAATAATGAAACTTGGTATGGTGTCATGACATGGCACCAACATGCTGCGGTAATTTTTTTGGCCGAATTGGGACAAGCTTTGGTGTAAGCTTCTTGCAAACCAGAGCTTCCCTCAAGAAGGCTCGTGGTTCCGAGAGGGAACGTGTCACCTCCATGTGTGAAACGTCATATGTACACTGCCTTCTCCCACCTTAATTTTTTTTGCACAGGTATATTAGACCAAATAGAAGTATCGTTATAAATTTTAGAAGTATTCCGGGTTCATTTGGCCTTTTTTATTCTTAATTGAATTTTTGTGCATTTAATGTGAATAATTCGAATTTGAACTACAAGCACATGGTCCACTGCACCAAAGTTGGTTGAAAATTGCATGTGTGTACTTGGGTGAATGTTTAGGTCCCATCCAAGAAATGGGAATGAAATTCAAACATCTGGTCGTCATGGCTTGGCCGAAAAGATTGAGAAACTTGGTTTTTTAATTCTCGCAAATCCAAAACACGCCTGAAAATCAAGAAATTTGGCATGGTGTCATGGCATGGCACAAACATGACGCGGTAATTTTTTTGGCCGAATTGGGACAAGCATTGGTGTAAGCTTCGTGCAAACCGGCGCTTCCCTCAAGAAGGCTCGTGGTTCCGAGATGGAACGTGTCACCTCCATGTGCGAAATGACATACGTACACTGTCTTCTCCCACCTTAATTTTTTTACACGTGCAGATTAGACCAAATAGAAGTATGGTGCTAAATTTTGGAATTATTCTAGGTTCATTTGGACTTTTTATACATTAATTGAGTTTTTGCGCATTTAATGTGAATAATTCAAATTTGAACTACAAGCACATGCCCAGTGCACCAAAGTTGGTTGAAAAATCACATGTGGGTCCTTGGGTGAATTTCTAGGTCCCATGCAAGAAATGCGAATGAAATTCAAACATCTAGGTGTCGTGGCTCGGCCAGAAAGATTGAGAAATTTGGTTTTTTAATTCCCGTAAATCCAAAACACGCCTGAAAATCATGAAATTTGGCACGGTGTCATGACATGGCACCAACATGACGTGGTAATTTTTTTGGCCAAATTGGGACAAGCTTTGGTGTAAGCTTCCTGCAAAACGGAGCTTCCTTCAAGAAGGCTTGTGGTTCCGAGAGGGAATGTGTCACCTCCGTGTGTGAAACGTCATACGTACACTTCATTCTCCCGCCTTAATTTTTTTGCATAGGTATATTAGACCAAATAGAAGTATCGTGCCAAAATTTGGAATTATTCCCGGTTCGTTTTGCCTTTTTTATACATTAATTGAGTGTTTGCACATTTAATGTGAATAATTCTAATTTGAACTACAAGCACATGCTCCACTACACCAAAGTTGGTTGAAAAATAGCATGTGTGTACTTGGGTGAATTTCTAGCTCCTATCCAAGAAATGAGAATGAAATTCAAACATCTGGGCGTCCTGGCTCAGCCGAAAAGAATGAGAAACTTGGTTTTTTTAATTTCTGCCAATCCAAAACACGCCTGAAAATCATGAAACTTGGCATGGTGTCATGACATGGCACCAACATGTTGCTTTAAATTTTTTTGGCCGAATTGGGACAAGCTTTGGTGTAAGCTTCTTGCAAACCGGAGCTTCCCTCAAGAAGGCTCATGGTTCAGAGAGGGAACGTGTCACCTCCGTGTGCGAAACAACATACGTACACTGCCTTCTCCCGCCTTGATTTTTCTACATAGGTAGATTAGAACAAATAGAAGTATGGTGCTGAATTTTGGAATTATTCCGGGTTCATTTGGCCTTTTATACATTAATTGAGTGTCTGCGCATTTAATGTGAATAATTCAAATTTGAACTACAAGCACATGCTCCAGTGCACCAAAGTTGGTTGAAAAATCACATGTCGGTTGTTGTGTGAATTTCTAGGTCCCATGCAAGAAATTGGAATGAAATTCAAACTTCTGGGCGTCGTGCCACGACCAGAAAGATTGAGAAACATGGCTTTTTAATTCCTGTAAATCGAAAACACGCCTGGAAATCATGAAACTTGGTATGGTGTCATGACATGGCACCAACATGCTGCGGTAATTTTTTTGGCCGAATTGGGACAAGCTTTGGTGTAAGATTCTTGCAAACCAGAGCTTCCCTCAAGAAGGCTCGTGGTTCCGAGAGGGAACGTGCCACCTCCATGTGTGAAACGTCATATGTACACTGCCTTCTCCCGCCTTAATTTTTTTTGCACAGGTATATTAGACCAAGTAGAAGTATCGTGCAAAATTTTAGAAGTATTCCGGGTTCATTTGGCCTTTTTTATTCTTAATTGAATTTTTGTGCATTTAATGTGAATAATTCGAATTTGAACTACAAGCACATGGTCCACTACACCAAAGTTGGTTGAAAAATTGCATGTTTGTACTTGGGTGAATGTCTAGGTCCCATCCAAGAAATGGGAATGAAATTCAAACATCTGGTCGTCGTGGCTAGGCAAGAAAGATTGAGAAACTTGGTTTTTTAATTCCTGTAAATCCAAAACACGCCTGAAAATCATGAAACTTGGCACGATGTCATGACATGGCACCAACATGATGTGGTAATTTTTTGGCCGAGTTGGGACAAGCTTTGGTGTAAGCTTCTTGCAAACCGAAGCTTCCCTCAGGAAGGCTCGTGGTTCCGAGAGGGAACGCACTAGTAGAAAATGGGCCTTTAGTCCCAGTTCATAAGGGCCTTTAGTCCCGGTTCTGGAACCGGCACTAAAGGGTCGGTACTAAAGCCTCCCCCTTTAGTCCCGGTTCTAACTGGAACCGGGACTAAAGGCCCTCCACGTGGCCGCTGCCTGAAGGTCCACCTTTATTCCCGGTTGGTAACACCAACCGGTACTAAAGGAAATTTTTTGATTTATTTAAAAAAAATTGAATTTTTTTTTGAATTTCAAATTTCTGAATTATTTTAACTTCTAATCTCTAATCACCCCTCATCACTGCTCAATTTAACCTTTAATCTCTAATCACCCCTCATCATTCCAAATCATCTAACTTCCCGAACGGTCACCCATCCTCTCAGTACTCCAACCTGAGCACGCTTAACTTCCGGGTTCTATTCTCCCTCGTTTCCAAGTCTGCACTTGTTGTTTTCCTCACAATAGTAAGATGTCAATCCTATTAACCCTCAGGAATTTAGCTTGAGCATGAAGTCACACATTTCACTGTTTGAGTTTGAAACTATTGTTCTAAAAATCAATAATTATTTAGTAACACTAATATTTCTTGAATAAGTAGTTTGACCACAGTTTGATCATAGTTGACCAAAATTCAAAAAAACAGAAATAATTATTTAGTAACACTAATATTCTTGAATAATTATTTAGTAACACTAATACTTCTTGAATAAGTAGTTTGACCATAGTTTCACCAGATTTAACAAAAATAAAAAAAAAACTGAAATTTGAGCATAACTTTTTTTCCTTTTAGAATTTCAGGATTCTAAAAATTTGCAAACAGGCCGTAGGCGGTCTCGATCGGATGCGGATTTTCGTTCCAAACATTTTGATATACTATACGTTTTTACCGACATCGTATGCAAAAGTTATAGCCGTTTTACATTTTCCCTACACTTTTTGCAAAACATGTCCAAATTTAAGTTTTAAAATTTTCCTAACTAGTAGATGTAGTAACATAACTACATCTCGAAGGATTTAAATTTTGAAGTTTCTATCATTTTCTTTTGCTTTTTACAAAACTGAAAAGGCGATGCACTGGGGGGGTACTAATGGGCATCGCACCCTTTAGTACCGGTTCGTGCCATGAACCAGGACTAAAGGTCCCATTTGAATCGGGAGTAATGCCTGTATGGTGCCCTCGCCGCTTGAACCAGGACTAACGCTCACATTAGTCCCGGTTCGTAATGTAACCGGGATTAATGCTCTTTTCTGGCTGGACCAAAGCCCCTTTTTCTACTAGTGACGTGTCACCTCGGTGTGTGAAACGTCATATGTACAGTGCCTTCTCTCCCCTTAACTTTTTTGCATAGGTATATTAGTCCAAATAGAAGTATCATGCTAAATTTTAGGATTATTCCAAGTTTGTTTGGCCTTTTTATACATTAATTGAGTTTCTATGCATTTAATGTGAATAATTCGAATTTGAACTACAAGCACATGCTCCACTTCACCAAAGTTGGTTGAAAAATTGCATGTGTGTACTTGGGTCAATTTCTAGGTCCCATCCAAGGAATGCAAATGAAATTCAAACATCTGGGCATCGCGGCTTGGCCGAAAAGATTGAGAAACTTGGTTTTTAAATTCCTGTAAATCCAAAACACGCCTGAAAATCATGAAACTTGGCATGGTGTCATGACATGGCACCAACATGTTGCTGTAAATTTTTTGGCCGAATTGGGACAAGCTTTTGTGTAAGCTTCTTGCAAACCAGAGCTTCCCTCAAGAAGGCTCGTGGTTCCGAGAGTGAACGTGTCACCTCCGTGTGCTAAACGACATACGTACACTGCCTTATCCCGCCTTAATTTTTTTGCATAGGTAGATTAGACCAAATAGAAGTATGGTGCTAAATTTTGGAATTATTCCAACTTCGTCTGGCCTTTTTTATACGTTAATGTGAATAATTCAAATTTGAACTGCAAGCACATGCTCCAATGCCCCAAAGTTGGTTGAGAAATCACATGTGTGTCCTTGGGTGAATTTCTAGCTCCCATCCAAGAAATGGGAATGAAATTCAAACATCTAGGCATTGTGGCTCGGTCGGAAAGATTGAGAAACTTGGTTTTTTAATTCTTGTAAATCCAAGACCCGCCTGAAAATCTTGAAACTTCGCATGGTGTCATGACATGGCACCAACATGCTGCGGTATTTTTTGGCTGAATTGGGACAAGCTTTGGTGTAAGCTTCTTGCAAACCAGAGCTTCCCTCAAGAAGGCTTGTGGTTCCGAGAGGGAACGTGTCACCTCCATGTGTAAAGCTACATACGTACACTGCCTTCTCCCGCCTAAATTTTTTTACACAGGCAGATTAGACCAAATAGAAGTATCGTGCTAAATTTTGGAATTATTATGGGTTTCTTTGGCCTTTTATATACATTAATTTAGTTTCTGTGCATTTAATCTGAATAATTCAAATTTGAACTACAAGCACATGCTCCAGTGCACCAAACTTGGTTGAAAAATCACATGTGTGTCTTTGGTTGAATTTCTAGGTCCCATGCAAGAAATGGGAATGAAATTCAAACATCTAGGCGTCGTGGCTCGGCCGGAAAGATTAAGAAACTTGGGTTTTTAATTCAAGTAAATCCAAAACACGCCTGAAAATCATGAAACTTGGCATGGTGTCATGACTTGGCACCAAAATGCTGTTGTAATATTTCAGTCCGATTTGCCAAGGCGCAGACATTAACAATCAACAATGTCATTTTGGAACAAGTGCTGTCACATTACAAATCGAAAACACAAGTTTTATTGAAATTGTTGGCGTTCTACGTGTCGCGATGTGTCCCCTTTTTTATTGGCTAGGAGGTGCCGTGCGGGGTAGCTATTTGAGTACGGGAGGCATGCGATCAGACCCCTGCGCATGCTCATCGGGAGGAGAGCCCTTTTGACCTCTACCCGCCGCGTATCTCCCTCCCAACATCTCCATTAATGGCGCATGAGCCCCTGTTCTACGGCGTGCCTATATGTCTCACTAGACTCAGATTTAAGAAAGAAAAATGGAAATCTGAAAAGAAAGTTTGGCACGTTTCTTGATGTAAGATCCTACGGACCAATATAGCATCAACTGCGACTTATAGCAAGCATGATGAATATATGGACGGTGAAAGTGAATAATAATTGTCTTACATATTGAGGAACATAATTAAAATCACCGGAAAAAAGGAACATAATTAAAAAAAAGCCAGATGCAGCAATGCTAGAAATACACAAAAGGCAAAAGAAGAAGGAAGACAACGATCTGGCTCGCTGATCTCTACTTTCTTGATGCCTTGCTGAAGGTCGCGGGAACTAGTCTCTGCGGCGACCGGCGATGAGATATTTCTTGTCCTCAAGATGCTGCTTGAGAGCATCCACGGATTCCTCTACCGGCGTTCTGCGGTCGATGCGCAGTATGGCATTCTCATCCATAAGTTTCTCGACAATGACGCCGGTCCTCTTCAACAAGGCAATGGTCTCCTCCTGCTGCTCGACACTTCCGACGATCTTCGCCCTCAGCAGGTCGCGCTTGACCCGGGCTTCGCATTGTTCTCATTTAGTTGCTGGATGATGCTGGCAATAGAGGCTTTCACGTCGTCCCGCAACCTTGCCTAGCCGGAGATCTGATCCATCTAGCTGTGGATGATCGCATGCATGCGCTTGTAAGAGTCCTCACCTGCCCGCGAGATATTTTCCCAGGCTACCGCGGCGCGGGAGGACATCTTTGCTGCATTCACAGTGCAATGGGACATCTCTTCTACTTCCGCGGCGCGGTGGGACCTCTTTGCTGCTACGGCCGTGCGCAGGCACATGCCGGCTGCTTTCGCGACAAGGCAGGACATCTCTCGTGCTTCTGCTTCCATGCTCGCATCTCCCTGGTGGCAATCTCTCCACCCAGAACTGATGCTGGCCATGGTTGACGCAAGGGAACAATGATGAATGACTAGTTTGTTTTTGTGGATGAGGAGTTGAGGAGGAATGTGCAGTCATCTTGGAGTAGTAGCATTTATAACCGAGTAATAATACGCTCCTATGTGGGAAACCGTTTAGGTTTTGATTGGTGTGAACATGTTTGCAATTTGGATTGTGATGGGACGCATGCTCAAAATTTACTGACGGTTATTAGTGCGGCACTATTCCAGGAAGGCATAATGTGGGCATGTACGCCTTCTCAGCTGCGTACGTGGTGTTTCCACCATAGGGTGCACCGCAATAGGCAATGTCAGCACACGTCTTGTTCCAGCAACCGTGCACGCTCGTTATTACCATCATGCATGTTTCTTTTAATTAGAATGTGTGTGCCCGTCTAGTGCACACATGTTGATCTATCTAACTATTTCAGTTTGTTGTGGCTAATCGCAAACAATTCATCCGTGTGAAGTGTATGCCATCAATCGCAGACACTTTGATGTGGCTGACCCAGTTCTGTTCTATTGCCTAATCACAAACGGTTAATTCTTCAGAAGCGTATGCCCTGAATCGCACACACCTTTATCTAGCTGCCCATTTCTATTGTTCCTCCTCATCACAAACATTTCATCCGAGTGAACTATATGCTATATATCGCACATGCCTTCATCTGGCTGCTAGCTTCTTTTGTTCTGCCTCATCGCAAACAATTCATTGAACTGAACAGTATGCCCTGCATCGCACATGCAACTACAATCTGAACCATGTTTGATGGCTCCGCCATCGCAAACGTTTTGCACCTTTTTTGACAGTTCTTTTACACCACCATTTGTGATTATTGCATCACACACAGTTTCATCGAACGGTCTCTGATCGTAGTGTCGCGTTAGCAGCATCCTGCAGTAGTGGAATGCTAGTTATGACCCATGCCACCCCACTATATCGAGGTGCTGGTTATGTAGAGTGAACACATTATTTCTCCAGGAGTATGATACACCACTAGTACTACTCACATTGTTGTGAAATTTCCTGGAGTCCGTGCTCAGCCCTCCTCTCTCTC
>NC_041382.1:282860489-282909970 GCF_002162155.2 Triticum dicoccoides
GCATGGCCCATCATCTATTTTCTCATAGGCGGTCCCGCATATTAGTGAAAATGCAAGACGACCCACGGAACGTGCACATCCTTCACCTCAATGTGCTAGTGATGAAAAGCAAATCCAATAAAGATCTTCTGTGGCCGCTTTTCGAGTTACACAAGAGTAAGATTCTATTTACAGTTTAACCCAAGATGCACATCACGTGGCTTCAACTAGAACTCCATTTTCTTGCATGACACGACCTGGATACTGGATGTCCCACGTGTCGGCAATAGGAGGAAGAAGTCGACCAAATCTTCTCCATATTTAGACCGGAGGAGTAGGAAACACGGGAAGCCTTGTGCCTACATCATACTACATACGTGCCCACCTCACGCAGTCATGCTATCACCATATTTCTCGGCCTCCGTGTGACACCTAGATCTAGTTGATCTAACTAGAACTAACTGTTGTGCTAGCATACTCCAGTATTAGATTAGCTCTATGTGATGGGGCAACTTCAAATAACTAGATGTTGGCTATACTACTACGGTACTCACACTCCATGAAGTGACTCGAAAACCATTCATAAATTAGGTTTATGACATGCATATGCAAATGTACCATTCATTACTACCAAAAAGTCATCAACACACAACGACAACGAGGATACATGTTGGATTATAGATTATTTTCAACAAAACATTCTAGTAAATACTATAGTTTTCATCACACAACAAATAACAGACAATGAAATGAACTTCAACTCAACCAATCCTCGGCGTTGAAAATGCTTGCTTTGAACCATAGGTAAGCCTCTGGAAGGGCCAGCTAGTGTCAATATCAAGACCAACACAGGACGGATCATCCATGCTGAAGTGACCTATATCATGATGCATATTGTGATAGCCAGGGTACGGAACCATAGTAATGTCCGAGGTATAGATACAATTGCTTCTCATAAATGGTAGTAACATTGTGTCAACAGTAGTTGGATCACCTTTCACCATCATTGGATAGTTTCGTCCAAGGAAGAGCGTCTTTTCTCCAAGGCTATAAGTACTTAACCAGGGAGAAGGTGTTGGTGCTAGCACACTAGTATCCATCCTGAATACCCTGCAACAGATGTTGGAATAGGTCAGGAGAGTGCGACCATGGGAGACCACCTGCTTCCTTAGTAGTATAATCTGCAGTGCGTTGTATATAGACAACAAGAGGTGATCCATCGGAATAAGTTGCCAGGGGCCACTGAGTATATAGGTCCTGCTCGTCCTCATCCTCGTGATCATCACCATTGTCATCTCCCCCATGGTTATAAAAAATTTCAAGTATAGTTGGTGGAATGTTCACAGGACCTTGGAAATACAAGAAGCTTAATTAGTAAAGGGAAACTAGCTAAGCTGCATGCATGTGGATGAAACAATTATAATTACGCTGGAAGACAAACATACCGAAACCATAAGGATTCCATGCAAAAACAGTGCCACGAGTGGTGGCAGCAAACCATAGATGCTCGTATTGAATTGCATCATAGTACTCATCCATGTACAGAAATTGATTTTTGAGCAATATCCATCGAGGCGTGGAAGTAAGGACGACAACAAGCTTGTCGAAGATAGCAAGAACTTCATAGTTCATGTAATCCCAAGAGTGGTTAGGAACTTGATACGTCTCCAATGTATCTATGATATTTGATTGTTCCATGCTATTATATTATCAGTTTTGGATGTTTTATATGCATTATTATGCTATTTTATATTATTTTTGGGACTAACCTATTAACCGAGAGCCCAGTGCCTGTGCCAGTGCCAGTTCCTAATTTCTCCTTGTTTTAGAGTTTCGTAGAAAAGGAATACCAAACGGAGTCCAAACAGAATGAAACTTTCGTGATGATGTTTCTTGGACTAGGAGACATCCAGAGGACTTGGAGTACATGTCAGGAAAGCCATGAGGCACCCACGAGGACGGAGGGCGCGCCCAGGGGGGTAGGGCGCGCCACCCACCCTTGTTGGACCCTCGTGACACCACCGACCAATTTCTTCTGCCTATATATTCCCAAATGTTCCAAAACCTATGAGGAGAGCCACGGAAACACTTTTCCACTACCGCAACCTTCTGTACCCATGAGATCCCATCTAGGGGTCATTTTTGGTGTCTTGCCGGAGGGGGATTCGATAATGGAGGGCTTCTACATCAACACCATTATATTGACTCTCCGATGAAGCACGAGAAGTTTACCTCAAACATACGGGTCCATAGATAGTACCTCGACTCTCTTTAACAGTACGGTGTTTCCTATGACTCGAAGAAAGAGAAAATGAAAATACAAAAACAAAAGTCTTCACGCTTTACATTCCTCACATGAATATTGTGTCTTCAGGATCACACCAATTTCTTCACTTTTAAAGTCTTTAGAAAGTCAAATCTTCAGTTGAAGACATTCATTTTTAGGGGTTGAATTTCTCTGTAAATATCAAACTCCTCATAGACTTATAGACCTGTGTACACTCATAAACGCATTAGTCCCTTATGATATAAGTCTTCAATACACCAAAATCACTAAGGAGCACTAGATGCATTACAATCACCCCCTTTTTGGTAATTGATGACAATATAGGTTAAAACGGGGATAAACATATGAAGAGTAAATATTGATACTGAGGAATTTGATTGCAAGATATAGAAGAACTCCCCTGAAGATGTCCATATGTGAGGAATTTTCCTTGAACAGCAAATTCACATTCTAGACTAGAATCATGGAGATCTCCCCCTATATCTTGTAATTCATACACGCATTTAACATATGATATGAAGAATTTGAAATGCATGATGAAATATGGCGACTGATGTAATCCACCATGCGTGCATTAACATATATGAGGAAATATCATGCAAAAGAACATAGCAAAAGTATCAGACCACCATCGGACTTAAGTTTACAACTCGATCCAACAAAGACTTCAGAAGAACGATAGTTGTAACTTAGCAAAAAATGCACAAATAATGTAGACCCGCTTGAAGACTAACCCAAATTTCGCCCCCTTTGTCATCGAATGACCAAAAGGGATGAAAAATGAGGACTAACGCCCCTGAAGAATATCATCATAATGTCAATGGACGAGCACCAGCGTTGTTGGGCTCGTCCGTTGCTGTAGGGCCTGTTGCAGTGTCGTCCAAGTCTTCATGCTCATTAGTCTCGCGCAATGAATAATATGAGCTGGTGACCAAGTGAGGAACTTTAACCTTCTTGAATTTATTCAAAGGTGGCTGAGACCAGTCAAAGTCCTGCTTGAAGCCCATCTGCTTGAGATCTTCATCACTATAGAGGTGAGACAATACAACCTAGGTGCGATCAAACACTTCATGCAGATAGTAGTGATTCTTCTTCACAATATTTTGAGTGACTGTCATGATTTGAAGCATAGCACCAAACTAACGATTGACCCACTTGTGGTTGCGATCGATCTTCTGATGAAGACTGAGGAGAAGCTCATGATCACTCATCAACCATGGAGCAGTGGCCTGAGGAAATTCCTTTGAAGCATTTGCGGCATTGTCATGGGTGGCAGAGTCATCATTGGTGGAATAAGATGCAGCTTTGTGAAACTGTTCATCCAATGGACGAGTGCCTTCATCGATAATAGCAGCCTTGCCCTTCTCATCAGCTGAGGAAATAGTCCATTTGAGGACTTCAATAGGCAGTAAGTAGCTGACATGATTTTGAAGATCAGCCTTGTAATGAATTGAAGACCTTGATCTGATGAATCTCATGATCCAGGGAGCATAAGGCTTCAATTCAAATGGTGCTAGAGCGATATTGGCCAAAGTCCTCATGAAGAAATCGTGGTAGTTGATAGGAATACCATGTATGATGTTGAAAAGAAGATTCTTCATGATGCCAACAACTTCTTCATCATAAGAGTTGTGGCCCTTGATTGGACTTAGGGTTTTGGTCAATACCCTGTATATGGTCCTTGGCACATAGAGTAGTTCCTTGATGAGGAATTTGGTTCTGGGAGCTTGGCATGGCTTCAAAGGCTTCATCAGCACTTGCATCAGATGATTAGAAAGTTCAGGTTCATCATAGATGTGCCTTGCACCTTCAGTGGGTGGACTGACTGGGACGGCATGAAGCAATTCAGAGGCCGGTGCTTTTGTAGCGTGTATTTTCAGTCATCCAGTCCAGCACCCATGAGTTCACATCTTCAACGTTACCCGTGATGTGCAACATGGCATATAACTGAAGAATGAGTTCTTCATTCCAGCCGCACATGTCGGTGCAGAGGTTGAGCAAACCAGCGTCATGAAGAACACTGAGGACTGGGGTGAAGCAGGGCAGTGGCTCCATGTCCACATGAGGCATTTGCTCATGGTCAAAGATCTTATCTTTATCAAACATCAGTGAAGAATAGAAGTTCATTTGACTTGCTGTCCAGAAGCACTTGCGTCTGAGTCTTGCAGAGTCATATGGATTATAATCCGTGAAGAATATGTGCTCAGCAAAGAAGTCATCAGCTTTGAACTTTTTCTTCTTGGAGTGAGGATTCTGAGGCTTGGGCTAAAGATTAACTGTTGAAGACATCATAGCCTCTTGAATCACAGTCTCTGGAGCCACACATTGAGGAATTTCAGTGGCAATTTCTTCAGCAGCCTTGTCCTCCATTTCTACAGCAACATTTTCATCAGCGCTAGTAGCTAGAACTTCTTCAGGAATAGTGAGGAGAGATGTGTGATGTTCTTTAGAGCCTGTGTGAATTTGTTCGGTCTGAACAGGGGACAGACGAATCTGTTGTAGAGGGGTGAACAGTGGTGAATTGGGGTGATGACTTTCCCAGTAGTCACCATTCAGAATTGGAGTGGTACACCCAATGTCCACGTCTTCATCTTCTTCATATATTTCTTCAACGCCGACCTCTTCAGCTGTGAACTGAGGCATGGGAGAAGATACCAGTGGATTTGAAGGGATGTTCTCCACTTCAATTTCTTCATCCAACTGCTCTATCGAAGCAGTAGAAGGATCTTCTTCATCTAATTCATTTGGAATCACATGTTCCTCGCCAAAGGGAACTTTTACCTTCTTGAATTTATTCAAAGGTGGCTGAGACCAGTCAAAGTCCTGCTTGAAGCCCATCTGCTTGAGATCTTCATCACTATAGAGGTGAGAAAATACAACCTAGGTGCGATCAAACACTTCATGCAGATAGTAGTGGTTCTTCTTCACAATATTTTGAGTGACTGTCATGATTTGAAGCATAGCACCAAACTAACAATTGACCCACTTGTGGTTGCGATCGACCTTCTGATGAAGACTGAGGAGAAGCTCATGATCACTCATCAACCATGGAGCAGTGGCCTGAGGAAATTCCTTTGAAGCATTTGCGGCATTGTCATGGGTGGCAGAGTCATCATTGGTGGAATACGATGCAGCTTTGCGAAACTGTCCATCCAATGGATGAGTGCCTTCATCGATAATAGCAGCCTTGCCCTTCTCATCAGCTGAGGAAATAGTCCATTTGAGGACTTCAATAGGCGGTAAGTAGCTGACATGATTTGGAAGATCAGCCTTGTAATGAATTGAAGACCTTGATCTGATGAATCTCATGATCCAGGGAGCATAAGGCTTCAATTCAAATGGTACTAGAGCGACATTGGCCAAAGTCCTCATGAAGAAATCGTGGTAGTTGATAGGAATACCATGTATGATGTTGAAAAGAAGATTCTTCATGATGCCAACAACTCCTTCATCATCAGAGTTGTGGCCCTTGATTGGACTTAGGGTTTTGGTCAATACCCTGTATATGGTCCTTGGCACATAGAGTAGTTCCTTGATGAGGAATTTGGTTCTGGGAGCTTGGCATGGCTTCAAAGGCTTCATCAGCACTTGCATCAGATGATTAAAAAGTTCAGGTTCATCATAGATGTGCCTTGCACCTTCAGTGGGTGGACTGACTGGGACGGCATGAAGCAATTCAGAGGCCAGTGCTTTTGTAGCGTGTACTTTCAGTCATCCAATCCAGCACCCATGAGTTCACATCTTCAACGTTACCCGTGATGTGCAACATGGCATATAACTGAAGAATGAGTTCTTCATTCCAGCCGCACATGTCGGTGCAGAGGTTGAGCAAACCAGCGTCATGAAGAACACTGAGGACTGGGGTGAATCAGGGCAGTGGCTCCATGTCCACATGAGGAATTTGCTCATGGTCAAAGATCTTATCTTTATCAAACATCAGTGAAGAATAGAAGTTCATTTGACTTGCTGTCCAGAAGCACTTGCGTCTGAGTCTTGCAGAGTCATATGGATTATAATCCGTGAAGAATATGTGCTCAGCAAATAAGTCATCAGCTTTGAACTTTTTCTTCTTGGAGTGAGGATTCTGAGGCTTGGGCTGAAGATTAACTGTTGAAGACATCATAGCCTCTTGAATCACAGTCTCTGGAGCCACACATTGAGGAATTTTAGTGGCAATTTCTTCAGCAGCGTTGTCCTCCATTTCTACAGCAACATTTTCATCAGTGCTAGTAGCTAGAACTTCTTCAGGAATAGTGAGGAGAGATGCGTGATGTTCTTTAGAGCCTGTGTGAATTTGTTTGGTCTGAACAGGGGACTGAGGAATCTGTTGTAGAGGGGTGAATAGTGGTGAATTGGGGTGATGACTTTCCCAGTAGTCAGCATTCAAAATTGGAGTGGTACACCCAATGTCCATGTCTTCATCTTCCTCATATATTTCTTCAACGCCGACCTCTTTAGCTGTGAACTGAGGCATGGGAGAACATACCAGTGGATTTGAAGGGATGTTCTCCACTTCAATTTCTTCATCCAACTGCTCTGTCGAAGCAGTAGAAGGATCTTCTTCATCTGATTCATTTGGAATCACATGTTCCTCACCAAAGGGAACAATCTCCTTTGATGGCATGCTTGATAGAGTAACAACATCTATGGTATTTTCATAGGAGCTCATCAAAGTCTTCACTTTCATCGGAGTTGAAGACTCTGAGCAGCAGATGTTTTCCTTTTCTTCACAGCTGCTCGCTCTGCAGCCTTGGTTTTCTTCGCTTCTCATGCAGAAGGAAGGTTGATGCTTGTTGTTGGTGCAGGAGGAGCAGAGAAAATTGGTTCAGTTTCTTCAGGCACAACTGATGCAGTTGGCCTGCCTTGGTCAGTCTCTTCAGGCGCTATTGCAGATGCTTCAACAGTCCTGGCTTGTTCTTCAGGTGCAACACTAGAGGTTGCCCTGGCAGTTTCTTTAGCGGCTGGAATGTGTTCATCAGCCCTAGTGCTTTTAGTTTCTTCAGTAGACTATTTTCATCAGCGGTGCTGGCATATTCTTCAGTAGGCCGAGCAAATGCTTCAGCCCGAGGAATTTCATGTTGCGCTGGGGCGTCAACATTTGAGGTGAATCCCTTCGCCGTGTTGATGAATCTGACCTTGCCTCCCAGCCAATCTGCATGGTATATGTCAAATTCATCACTAAGTGCTTTGATCTTAGCTTGCATGGTCAGAAGTTCATTCTCACAACATTCTTCTTCAGAAGATGCTCCTTCTTGTACTGAGCCTTCTTTAGCTTCCTGGCCTTCTCAAACTTCCATTTTTCTTCGCCTATGAAGGCTATCAACATGTGATTCTGGCCAGGTGTGAGTTTGAAGTCAGGCATAGGAGTGTTGGGGTCCTTGTGCCAGAGATCAATGAAGTCGAGGATCAACTTGGGATCCAGGAGAAAAGAGGAACATTGGTGCCTTTGGCTCTGTGGCCCGTTGATGTTTGTCTTTGATGATTTC
Source organism: Triticum dicoccoides (assembly GCF_002162155.2). Lineage (NCBI taxonomy): Eukaryota > Viridiplantae > Streptophyta > Magnoliopsida > Poales > Poaceae > Triticum > Triticum dicoccoides. The sequence continues at coordinate 282,868,242 of NC_041382.1, forward strand.
TTCTAATTCCTCATCGTCAGCTTTGTCTTCACTAGACGACACATGGAAGGCAACCTGCTTCTTGTGAGGACTTGCCCTTGTGCCTCATCCAGCAGTGGCCTTTCTCTTCAGCAGAGTTGAGCCTGTTGAGGATTGTGGAGGAGCTGAGGAACTTGCAGAGGCTCCTGAAGCAATTGAGATGCCAGTGGTCCTTTGGCACGAGGCGAGGTGCACAGGTGCTGAGGAGTTTGCAGCAGCAGCTGAAGCTTTTGCAACAGTGGAAACTGGAGCTACTTGAGGAATATGCCGTGAGGGCATTGAGCAGCTTGGCCATGAGGGCATTGCAGCAGAGGCACTGGGCTTGTGCGCAGGCTTCTTGGGCATAGCCTTCTTAGGCTTGCTAGCAGAGGCCTCAGCAGCGTCAGCAGCAGAATCTTCATTGAATTTGTTCACTTCTTCCTTGGCCATTTTGGCCAGTTTGGCTTGCCGCTTGGCCCATTCATCTGGATAGTCCTCACCGTGCTTGAGGCTAGTGGGATCAGCAATTTGGCCAGTCGCCAAAGGAGGTCTTGGGCAAGGAGGGTGTAAGGCGAATTTCTTCATGTACTTAGGAGTGACATATATGTGCTCCCTCCAATCCCATGCACATATCCTCTCAATCCTCTGAATGCGCACTTAGCGCTCATTCTTCGTTTCTTCAGCTGGAGTGTCGTACCGTACATAGATTTCATCAGGGATCTCAAATGTTGTGTTTACTTCAAGTCTCTTTCCTCCCTTCTGAGGACTCTTGCCATCTTTCATTTTCTACAGCTGAGGAATTTGAACAACAGAGTTCTCTGAAGAGGTATGCAATTTGTCTCCGAGGAACACTGCAAATGAGTTAAGTTGATGAGAACCTAGTGATTCAGCAGAGTATAGGTGCAAAGAATTTGGAGAGGTCACATGCATTCTCAGATGTTTTTCAAAAAGAACAAGTTTGAGGAATTTGACCAGGATTTTCTTGAGGAATTTCACTAAGCGGTCTTTGACTTAGATTCCAGAGTTGTATAGATTGGAAAATGCACGCAATTGAGAAATCTTGAAGAAAAAAATTGCTTAGAGAAATAGATCAAGAACGGATGCATGTGAGGTGTTTAACGAGTGGGGAAGTAGAAGAATAAACACCTTTCGAAGATTTTGTGAAAATCATCAGAATCAATAAGGGCGGTAAAAATAGATTTTATTTACCCTTGATGAAGGACACGACGAACTGGGAGACATAGATGGGAAGTTCGTCCATTCAGATCTTCCACGCCCTAACTCGGCGGCGGAAGACAGCAATGGCGGTGGCAGAGTGAAGATGTCCACGGCCAGCGTGAGTACGATGGTGACGAGGTCGAGGCAGTGAAGCTCTTCCTCACCGACAGTGATGGAAGTAGCAGCGGCGCTAGGTATGAGAGCTCGAGCGAGGGGAGTGATGTCAAGCGGGGTAAATGCAGTCTGAGGAGGGTGAGGGGTATTTATAGCCGAGGTGAAAAACCGCTCGCCCGAAGAAATTGGACGAATGTGCCCCTGACCCTTCTCGTCCTAGAGACATGTGTCACCCATGTACAGTGAGGTGGAGATCGGATATCATGGGTGAATAGAATAATTATATCGTGGGATGTGGAACGGTTTGAGTGGCAAAAGCCGAAAATTGAGATATGAAAATTTTAATGTTTCGTTTGCAAATTTTGAATGGGTTTCAAATAGAACACAGATGAAAAATTTGTGAACAGACTAGGTTGAGTTCAGCATAGAGGGGGAATGGTCCGATCACGTTCACTTAGCACAAAAGTCAACTTAAAGAATTAGCAATAAGTGAATGGTGTAGAGGACTAAAAACTCAAATATATATATAGCCAATGAAGAACACAATCGGAAAGAGAGAAGACTATGCAAAGTTGAAGAATTTGAACAACTGAAAAATTTCAACTCTGGAGAAATACTCAAATTGAAGATTTTCAACTTTTGTTGGTGGCGTGACCCACCGTATAAGAATGATGATTTCAGACGCCGCGTACAATTGTCGTAGGGCTCTGAGAATCAAATTCTTCATTAATTTCTTCACACTTAAAGGGTTAGTCTTCATTGATTGAAGAAAAACATTACTTCGTGTGTTGCACATCTAAGTCATCAATTAGCATAAGTGTTAGGATGGGTGTCCTTTTCAAAGAACATTCGAAGATTCTAAGATATTTAGCTCACGCCGTAACTTGCTAAATATCTTCTCATCCAAGGGCTTTGTGAAGATATCGGCTAGCTGTTCTGAAGTCTTCACGTGCTTGATAGAGATATCACCCTTCAACACATGATCCCGAAGAAAATGATGACGAAGCTAGATGTGCTTTGTCTTTGAGTGCTGAACTGGGTTATGAGCAATATTGATGGCACTCTCATTGTCATAGTAGAGTGGCACATTCTTCACATTGATGTCGTAGTCATTGAGGGTTTGCTTCATCCATAGAAACTGAGCACATCACGAACCAACAACAATGTACTCAACTTCAACAGTAGAGAGTGATATGCAGTTCTGCTTCTTCGAGGACCAACATACTAAGGATCGTCCGAGGAAATTGCATGTGCCTGATGTTGACTTGCGGTCCACATGATCACCAGCATAGTCAGAGTCAGAATATCCAATGAGATCAAATGCCAAGACCTTGGGATACCATAATCCAAGTGTTGGTGTGTGAGCAAGGTACCGAACAATATGCTTCACAGCCTAATGGTGTGATTCATTCGTTGTAGCTGGAAAACGCGCACACATGAAAACACTACGCATAATATCTGGCCTAGATGCACATAGATACAATAAAGAGCAAATCATGGAGCAGTATACCTTTTGATCGGAATCTATACCATTTTCATTAGTGCATTGATGGCCATTTGTGGGCATAAGGATTTTGACGGCTTTGCAAATCTTGCATGCAAAATTACCTCAACATATCCTTGAGGTATTTCTCTTGAGATATGAAGATGTCATTTCATTGTTGACGAATTTGAAGTCCTAGGAAGAATTTCAATTCTCCCATCATAGACATTTGATATTCCTCACTCATCATATAGGCAAATTCGTCAGTGTAACGTTGGTTAGTACAACCAAAGATAATATCATCAACATAGATTTGGCACATGAATAATTCATCATCATAGGTTTTGGTGAAAATAGTTGGGTCAAGTGAACTGGGTTTGAAGCCTTTCTTCATGAGGAATTCCTTCAAAGTATCATACCACAGCCGAGGGGGCTACTTGAGGCCATAGAGGGCCTTATTGAGTCTGAAGACTTGGTCAGGATGCTTTGGATCTTCAAAACCTGGGGGTTGAGCAACATATACTTCTTCCTCAAGCTTACCATTGAGGAATGCACTTTTCACATCCATATGAGATAAGAAGATATTATCATGGTTAGCATAAGCAAGCAATATACGAATAGCCTCAAGTCTAGCAACAAGTGCAAAAGTTTCATTGAAATCAATTCGTTCAACCTGTGTGTAGCCTTGAGCTACTAGCCGTGCCTTATTCCTCGCTACAAGGCCATTTTTATCTTCCTTGTTGCGATAGATCCATTTGGTGCCGTTGATATTGGGCTTGCGTGGGTTTGGTCGCTTGACAAGTTCCAAGACATTTTTGAGCTCAAATTGATGTAATACCTATTGCATTGCTTGAATCCATTCAGGCTCCCGAAATGCCTCGTCTACTTTGTTGGGCTCTGTGATAGAGGCAAAAGCAAAGTGCCCACAAAAGTTAGACAAATGTGAAGCTTTTGAGTGTGTGAGAGGACCTGGTGCTTTGATGTCGTTGATGATTCTTTCAATCTGCACTTCATTAGCAACACGAGGATGAGCGGGTTGATGACGTTGAGTGGTCTCAGCATTTTTTAGAGCCATTTTCCTTAGGTGTGCCAACATGATGTACTTCACATTCTGGAATGACTTCTTCAGCAGATTCTTCGGTAGGATTGACATCCTTAGTAGCCTTGAACTTAATGGATTCCTCAGGTGAAATTGCATCTATCATAGGAGGTAGGTTCTCTCTTTGTGAGCCATTAGTCTCATCGAACCACACATCTACAGTTTCAACAACCTTGTGGTGATAGGTGTTGAAGACTCTGTAGGTGTGTGAGTCCTTTCCGTAACCAAGCATAAAACCTTCATGTGCTTTCGGTGCAAATTTAGAATTGTGATGAGGATCTCTTATCCAACATTTAGCACCGAAGACTTTGAAATAACTCACGTTGGGTTTCTTGTCAGTGAGGAGTTCATATGAGGTCTTTTTGAAGAATTTGTGAAGATATACCATGTTGATGATGTGGCACGCAGTATGAATTGCCTCAGGCTAGAAGCAAGGAGGCATTTTGTATTCATCAAGCATACTGCGAGCCATCTCAACAAGAGTCATGTTCTTGCGCTGCACGACGCCATTCTGTCGAGGAGTATAAAGAGGAGATAACTCGTGAGTAATACCAAGTTCATCAAGATAGTCATCAAAACCAGTATTCTTGAACTCGGTCCCATTGCCACTTCTGATGTGCTTGATCTTCACACCATAGTTGGTTGAAGCCCTCGAGGAAAATCGTTTGAAGATTTCCTACACTTCAGTTTTGTAAGTGATGATATGCACCCATGCGTAACGAGAAATGGTCATCAACAATGACAAAGCCATATAAAGATGCAATATTAGTGAATGTGGCATAATGAGTAGGGCCAAAGAGATCCATGTGAAGTAATTCAAATGGAATAGTGGTATTCATGATGGTCTTTGAGGCATGCTTGGCCTTGGTCATCTTTCCAGCTTCACTAGCTCCACATAGATGATCCTTGAGGAATTTGACACCCTCGATGCCAATGACATGCTTCTTTTTCGCGAGTGTGTGCAAGTTCCTCATGCCAGCATGACCAAGTTGTCGATGCCATAGCCAGCCTTCTGAAGCTTTTGCAAGTAGACATGTAGCAGGTTATGGTCCTGTAGAGAAATCAACAATATACCAGTCTTTGGAATTGTCAGCTTCCATGATCACAACACAATGATACTTGCCAAGGACAACAACTATCTCAATATCACAAAGCATTGAGACAGACATGAGGTTGAACCCTAAGGACTCGACAAGCATGACTTTGTCCATGTGTCGATCCTTTGAGATCCCAACCTTACCTAGACCAAATACCTTGCTTTTACCTTTGTTAGTGTAGGTGATATGCTTCAGATCCGATGGAGATAAAGCAGTGTCCATCAGCAAGTTCCTATTACCAGTCATGTGATTTGTACATGCACTGTCGAGGACCCACTCACTGGCTTTGGGTTGATCATCCTGTAGATGAATTAGTGCATCTTACGAGCTCATATACTTCAGCAACGAAGAATATGATATCAAATTCATTAGATCAATTCCATCAAGCAATAGAACAGATATAGCAGTATGAGGGCGTGAGAAATGAAAATTCATTTCTTCATGATTAGCTTGCGTCCTTTCAAGCATATTCAGGTCTCCAGCAAATACTTTAGACATTTAAGTTCGTCTGGAGACCTGATCCTGCAAAAGAGATTAGTTCTTTTTCTTCACCACCCACATCTGGAGGGGTGTCAAAGAGTTCATCATTCTGCGAGCTCCATAAGAAAAAGGTGGGTTAGAAGCTAGTCAATTTTGTTTCACAGAACAGGGGTTAGAGTAAGCATATGAAAATGCAGAGAAATTCTTCGAGAACATATGAACATAATGATTTGAAGAATAATGCACATATTCATAACCCTTAGATCTTCCCTGCGAAACAGAAGTGTTAGCACGATGAATTTCATATGAGGATCTGGATCCATATGAAGAATTTGATCCACATGAGGAATTTGGTCCATATGAGGACTTGGATCCATATGAAGACTTTGGTCCATATGAAGAATTTGATCTGGGGTTCCTATTCTTCACAGGTGGTCTCATGATGACATTCACCTAAAGAATTTCAAGGCACCTTTTGGGAACCCATATTTTCTTCATAGGGGCCCGTTCTTGAAGTTAGTGCCAACATATCTAGGAAATAATTCACCATTCTGATTTTTAAACAATTTATAGTTGGAGTCAAATGACTCATACGAAGGATATGAAGATTCATAAGTAAAGCCAAATAAAGTGGATGGATCTACGGGAGGTCCCTTTGCAGCAACCCATGAGGTTTTGGGATACTGCTCAGGTTTCCAGTAGGACCCATCAGCATTGAGTTTCCTTTGAAAGTCAATACCCTCTTTCCTAGGGTTCCTGTTGAGGATCTGCTTTTGAAGCACATCACAAAGAGCATGATGCCCTTTGAGGCTTTTGTACATGCCTGTCACATACAATTCCTTCAACCCTGCATGGTCAATGATACTAGTAGCATCCTCAAATGAGGAGTTTGTGATAGCAGAGACAGTTGAAGAATTTGCAGCAATTGAAGAATTTGAACTTTTAGGTGAAGAATCAGCAGATTCACGTTCAATGCATTTCAAACATGGTGGAATGAATTCAACCTGAGCACAACTGATCTGTTGGGCAAGCAATGAATCGCGTTCCTTCTGAAGATCTTCATAACTCACCCTTAGCTGCTCAACATCTTGCTTTCTTTGGAGAAATTCGCACGAAAGCTTCTCATGATCAGATAAGAGAGTGTTATGATGACTCTAAAGGTTATAAAACTTAGTCTGAAGTCTCTAAAGATTTTCAGTCAAAGTTTGAGCACGATCCATTTCTTCACCCAACAGGTCTTCGCTTTTTGTCTAGCATATTTTCAAACTTTTCAAAAGCCTTTTGTTGTTCCACAACAATCTTAGCAAGTTTAGAATAGCTAGGCTTGAGATTTTCATTAGATTCATCCTCACTTGATTCAGAGGAGGGGTATTTGAGTACCTTGGCACCTTTTGCCATGAAGCAATAGGTGGCAGCGTAGTCATCATCGCTGTCATCAGCAATGTTGGGGAGGTCATTTTCCTTAGAGTTGAAGATGGATTTGCCGACGAACGCAGTACCGAGGGCTAGGCTCGCCACACCAGAATCTGACTCCTCAGATCCCTCCTCTTCCTCATTTTCCTCAGCTTCCGCTTCAGAGTCCATTTCCTTGCCAACGAATGCCCGAGCCTTTTGAAGTTGCTCTTCTTGTGAGATGATGACTTCGAGGATTTTGATGATAATGAGTTTGAAAATTTCTTCTTCTTCTTCGAGTCATCAGAACTGTAATCCTTATATTTCTTCTTCTTTGATTCCTTCTCCCATTGAGGACAATCAGTGATTAGTGACCAGGTTTCTTGCATTTGTGGCAAGTTCTGTTCTTATAGTCACGGGATGAGGAATCTGATCTCATGTCATCACTTCTTGAGGATTTACCAAAGCGACCATGTCTTGAGAAGTTCTAGAATTTCCTCACAAGCATTGCTAGCTCCTGGCTCAGTTCTTCAGGATCACCAAGGCTGCTACGAGAATCCTCACCTTCTAATTCAGAGACTGTCTTGGGCTTCAGAGCATGTGATCTGCCATAGCTTGGTCCATAGAGATCTCTCTTTTCAGCAAGTTGGATCTAATGAGTGTTTAGCCTCTTGAGGATATCAGCGGGATCAAGTGACTTGTAGTCTCCACGTTCTTGTATCATCAGTGCCAGAGTGTCAAATGAGAATCAAGCGATCTCAGCAATTTCTTCACCAACTCATGGTCGGTGATGTCAGTGGCACCAAGTGCTTGAAGCTCATTTGAAATGTCGGTGAGGTGATCGAAGGTTTGCTGAACATTTTCATTGTCTAGTCTTTTGAAGTGGTTGAAGAGATTGCGAAGAATGTGAAAACGAGAGTCACGCTGTGTTGAGACTCCTTCATTGACCTTGGATAGCCTATCCCAAATAAGCTTAGCTGTGTCCAAAGCACTCACTCTGCCATACTGCCCTTTGCTCAGATGGACACAAATGATGTTCTTCGCTTGAGAGTCGAGTTGCTTGAATCTCTTCACATAAGCAGTGATGATGGTAGGAGTGACGAAGGGAACTCCATTTTCCACAACATACCAGAGATTGTTGTCAATTACCTAGAGATGCATTCTCATCTTATTCTTCGAGTAGGGGTAGTCCATCCCATCGAAGGTAGGACACCCAGCAGAGACATTGATCATACCTGCAGTCGACATAACTAAAACTCCAGGCGGTTAAACCAAAATCACACAGAACAGGGGAGTACCTTGCTCTGATACCAATTGAAAGTGCATTATATCGACTAGAGGGGGGTGAATAGGCGATTTTTACAAATTCGTCACTGAGGAACTTCAGGGTGAGGAAATTCCTAAGAAATGAACTACTTAGTAGCAGAATAAGTACTCAGATGCAAGTATAACAGAGAAGTAGCACATTCATCATGAGGGAATGAAAACAAGCACAAAGTACAAGTAGTGTAAACACAAGATAAGCAGGCTGAAGACAAACTGAATGAAGAAATATGATTGAGGAAATTGAGAAAGTCTTCAGTCAAAGTCTTCAAACAGTAACGATCAAGTACTTCTACATAGGAATGAGGAATTGAAAGGGTTGAGGAAATAGAACCGGTAGCTTGGTGAAGAAGATGATTTTGTAGACCAGTTCCAACTGCTCTGACAGTCGTACGTCTGGTTGGAGCGGCTAGGTATTCAAACCTGAGGACACATAGTGCCGGACACACATTCCTCACTGTATTCTCCTTTAGCTAAGGTCACACAGACCTCGCCCAATCATTCATGGTAAGTCTTCAAGTGACTTCCAAACCTTCACATACTCGGTCACTCGGCGATCCACAATTTCCTCTTGGATGCTCTAGACCATGATGCCTAACCGTCTGGAGGATGCACAGTCCTCAAAGTTAACCAGCATCAGTTCCACACAGGAACAATCTCTTTAGTGATGCTCAATCACTGTGGGTTTGTTGGTGTTGCATTTTGGGTTTTCCTCACTTGGTGATTTTTGTCTAAAGTCCTCGGAGGATGCTATGCTCTCAATGACAAGTGTCAGATTCTCACGGAGCAGCCAACCAACTAGTGGTTGTAGGGGGTGGCTATTTATAGCCTAGGGAGCAGCGCGGCATGATAAGACATAAATGCCCTTCAATGATATGACCGTTAGGTGGGTAGATATTTTGGCACAGCTGGCGCGTAGCACAACAACGGTTGGAAATTTGGCTATCAAATTTCTTAGGGCTATCATTTTCCTCAATTGTAGGCAATCCGCACTAGCGAATTCCTAAATCCTCAGTCAGAACAAATTCCGTGGAGACCAGAAGATCTTCGTCTCTGTCACTAAAGAAATTTGACTGAACTATATGAGATTTCGAATGGCTTCACTCGAAAGGATTGGTAGGTGTAGGATTTTGAGATGAGCATCACTTGGAAACTTTTCCTTAGTTTTACCTCGACCCCCTTTAATAGTACGGTGTTTCCTATGAGTAAAAGAAAGAGAAAATGAAACTATGAAAACAAAAGTCTTCACGCTTCATATTCCTCGCATGAATGTTAAGTCTTCAGGATCACACCAATTTCTTCACTTTCAAAGTCTTCAGAAAGTCAAAGTATTCAGTCGAAGACATTCATTTTTAGGGGTCAACTTTCTCTGTAAATATCAAAATCCTCATAGACTTATAGACCTGTGTACTCTCACAAACGCATTAGTCCCTTAACCTATAAGTCTTCAATACACAAAAATCACTAAGGGGCACTAGATGCACTTACACCTCTATACCCAAGCTCGCTGCCGTAGTGTGTGCAGAGGATGACGACCACGAGCGAAGCCACTTCCCTCCGACCCTCAGGTATGCTACCTCTTTTTGAACCATACCCTTGTTCTATTGCCCCACCTGCCACGTCGCTGCACGTGGATCTTTTTCCACTCCAACATGTTCCCAATTTGCCATCCTCTGCTCTACTGGTCACACAGACGAAAACCTTAATTTGCATAATTAAAACCCTACTTCATGCAGACTAATCCATGTTTGGGTTGAATAAGGAAAGGAAGGAGAAAGTACTGTCGAAGACTGGGCACCTCCTCACATAGGAAAAAGTGTCTAAAGGGAACAAAAATGGGATGTAATACACATATGCTGCCTGGATATTTGTTGCTCTAGGAAACCATACCTCCCTCGCCACTCCATGCGTCTGTGGAGGTACATCGTACTGGTGAGCCCAATGTCCGAATGGGCATCCCATGCTCTCATTGCCACTTTCTTGTTGTTAGTATAAAGCCAGGGTAAAGTCAAGCAATGCTACTTCTAAAGTGATGCCACATTTAACTAATGCCGCACTTAGTCTAATGCAATAGATAAATTTACGTAATGCCATTTAATGTCATTGGATTATTTCAGGGTTAGCTCTTGATTGTGGATGTATTAAACATTTTTTAGCTAAGGCTTTCTAATGCTGTTGCACAACCAGTATACCAGTGATGAAAATTGTTACTACCTTCAGGTTTTGAACTGTTAATGCTTATAGAATACATACCTCACTTTCATGAGATAAGTCAATTTTTTGTACAGTGTCACCAAAATACCAAGGCACTGATGTCATTGTATTTTGGTTAAACTGCACAAAAAATTGTGAAGACAAGAGGAAAGGTCAAGACTGGGCACCTACTCCTCCGGTTGTTCTCTTGATTCTTTCGATCAACACTGGTGCGCGTCAGTCATAAACAAATGGTTTTTAACACCTTTCCACGACGGCATTTGGAACCATCGCCAAGTCAGTGTGGGCGATATGGTGGTCCTTCCCACACGACCCAGAAACCGTCAGGGATAAGGAGCCTTCATGCATACAGTTGTCCCTATATAACTATTTCCGATATCTCGAAATATCCCAAATGCTTCATCCTTGCGACTCGTTTTTGCTTACATTGCCATCGCGGTCAGAGTTTTGTGGTTCTACCTAAAACCAGGCAGATTCTAGGCACATGAGTTTTCCGGGAAGATTCTAGGCACGGGAGTTTTACGATGCCTGGCACACACAAACAGTTCATGATTATAAATCGTGTATGATAGGTAGACAATCACACACATTTAGTTTTCCCACACCATATGTGATAATGTCTGACATCACACATGCTTTGCAAACGGCAACTGTGTGCATGCTAGCACACGTTTTCTCTGTGTGAACCGTCTCGGATTACGGTGTATATCGCAAATGCTTGTGTTTTACCAACCATGTGTGCCGTAATGACCTGCACAACGTAATTTCGCCCTAATTTAATTGCTGCTATTTAAAATTGTAGATAATTTAAACTTGAAAGTAGGCTGTAGCTCTATTCATATCCATCAGGTTCAAACAACCAATGCATTATTCTATTCATAGGTACATATGTTTAAGAATTACATAAGCACCAAATAAAGAATGATGTACTAGGGTTCTATACTTCTACTATTACATATGGTAAAGAAAGAGGCGACATGCATTCCAGTTGGTGAACAAGGTAAAGAGGAATGGCCCTATTGTTCTCTCCTGTATTCAGAAGGCATGTAGGACTCTAGTCCAACCACTTGTGATGGCCGGCCGCCAATCATGTAGTTTGAGAGGTAATATTGAGCAAACTGCTTCAGGATCCACTTCAAAAGAAAAAAAAGCTTCAGATATTGTCATCTAACACAACTCATTACGGGCAGTAAAAAGAAGGCTCCCTGGTTCTTACTTACCATCCTGCAGTTCGCTGTTGTCTTGCATAAAGTGTAAACAAATAGTTCGGTTGACATCTTTTGACCCATTTCAATAACAATCTTTATCAGTTTCCTGACTTGATGCTGGTTCATGAATATCTCATTGCCCCATACGCAGAAAGGGTCGAAGTGTGGATCTTTGGCAATGATATATGTACCTAAAAGCACCAAGTTAATATTAGAAGCTAAACAACAGTTGAAAAATGATGTAGTACAACACTCCATCCATCCCATTATACAAGATTTTATTACATGTATATATAGTTTTGCATAACGGAACATAAAATATAAATTTAAACTAAGCTAAACTACAATCAGTCGAAGTAGAGGTCGGGCCAATCCTTCCTTGTCATGTACAGTGTGCCGCGAGCCGGATCTGGGCGAGTACCGTCGTCGGGGTCATTGGGAAAGGCACTCCCGCACTCATCGACGTCGATCTCCTCGTCCTCGGGGCCCACCTCGACTCCCTCCGCGCCTCCGTCGCTGCCGCCTTCGACCTCGTCATCAGAGGAGAGCGTAATAACCTCGTTGCCCTCCGCGCCATCGTCCTTGCCGCATTCGACCTCATCATCTGGAGGAGAGCGCGATAACGTTGCTGCCCTTCGCGCCGGCAAAGATCGCCCGCTCGGCCTCCACGAGCTCCATGTGCCGCCAGTGGATCTCTTGCATGTAGGCCGCGCTGGCGGCCTCGGCCTTGAGGCGCTCCCATGCCTCACGGTCCTCGCGCGCCATAGCCGAGCTCACCACCCCTAGTTCTGGCGAAACGAGGTCTACTGGACTTGTGTCGAAGGGGAAATTGAGCCTAGCCGCCAGCGGACCTGCCAGCGGTCATACTCCATGGCCACGAGTGAGGGAGTTCTGGATTATGGGGTCCTCGAGTGTCCGCGCTACGTGACGTGGGCTGGACAGATGGGCCATGAATATACAAGATAGAAGGCCTTCCCTCGTGTACAAATGGGACTCTCCTTGGCGTGGAAGGCAAGCTTAGCGTGCGGATATGAATATTACTGTCTCTGTAAACCGACTCTGTACAACCCTAGCCCCCTCCGGTGTCTATACAAACTGAAGGGTTTAGTCCGAAGAGACAATCATAATCATACAGGCTAGACATATAGGGTTTAGCCATTACGATCTCGTGGTAGATCAACTCTTGTAACCCATATACTCATCAAAGTCAATCAAGCAGGACGTACGGTATTACCTCCATCAAGAGGGCCCGAACCTAGGTAAAACATTGTGTCCCTTGTGTCATGATACCATCGATTCTTAGACACATAGTTCGGGACCCGTTACCCGAGATCTGCCGGTTTTGACACCGACATTGGTGCTTTCATTGAGAGTTCCACTGTGCCGTCATCGAAAGGCTCGATGGCTCCATCAATCATCTACAACAATACTACCGCGAATGAGATTTTTCAACCGTTCCAGATCTTTGTATTCGGCGGCTTCGCACTGCGGGCCAACTCGGTTGGCCACCTAGAGCAGATCGACAGCTATGCCCCTGGTCACCAGATCAGTTTTGGAAACCTGAACTATGTCGTTGATATCCGAGGAAACTTGATCTTCCAAGGTTTCGCAGCCTCAACTACCGCTCCGGCCTTAGATCCGGAGCACGTCATCAGGTCTGAAGATGGGAGTCTAGAGCCCGCTGGACTCTCTGCGGCCTTAGAGCTCAACACCGAATGAATAGCATCTCCGGCAATCATTGCAAGGCCGGACTTTTCTCCGAATACTACTTCCGAACCCTAGAGGCCCGCGTCATGCGAGCTTGGCCCAGAAACTTCCAAATATGTCCAAACCCCGCTCTTAAACAAGGCTTCGGACCTAATGCAATCCCTTGTCATCAGAGAGGAACCGCTTCTAAATCACGTCCAACCCGGACTATGGGCTGGAAATAGGGAATTTTACTTCCCACCCACTACCCACTTCATAGCCACTGTCGAGGACCTAACCGACATGCTTGATTACGCCTCTGAAGACATCGACAGTATGGACGACGATGCTGGAGAGGAGTAGGCCCAAAACCCGCCGGTCACCGGACGTTGGACGACCACCTGCTCGTATGACGTATATGTGGTGGATACACCAAAAAACGGCAATGGCGATGATGAGAAAAACCCAGTCAAGGACGAACCTCCTGAGATACCGCCAAAACGTCGACGTCAGCGACGCCACTCTAAATCGCGTCACGACAAGAACAGCAGTACCGGCACCGAATACAATGATACTCCGGAGAACGCCGAAGACCAAGAAAACCCCATTGAACCAACATCCGAACAAGATGATTGGGAGGATGGACAAGTTGACCCTAACGAACAAACAAGGAACAACGACTCGGAGGACAACAACTATCTACCACTCTCGGAGGATGACGTAAGCCTCGACGATGAAGATTTTATCGTGCCATAGGAACCCCTCGAACAAGAGCGCTTCAAGCGCCAGCTAATAACCACAGCTAGAAGCCTAAAAAAGAAACAGTAGAAGCTTCAAGCTGACCAGGATCTGCTCAATGACAGATGGACTAACATCCTGGCAGCCAAAGAATACGGCCTTGAACGCCCAGCAAAGAGTTACTCAAAGAGTAAGGTGTTGACCCAATTCGACGATGAGGCGTTGGAGCCCATACCACCCATGCGTAATGCAGTTGACGGACCCGACAGACCACCACGTGGCCGGGACAGAGCGGCAACTCAAGCCGAACACTAGCCCACACCACCTCGCCATAAAAGCAGAGAAACAACAGCTCAGGGATACACATACGACCTACGACGGGACCTAGAAAATAGGGAAGGTCAGACTAGGTAAATCTATTGATCACGGAGGCGTGCTCCGGTGCGAGAGGCGGGCTATCAAGCCTGGTGCGATAAACACAACCAACCCCGGGCTGAAAACCGCATACGGACTCCATCCAAACTGCGTCGTGACATGGCCCGATACAGAGGCGCCGCACACCCCCTATGCTTCACCGATGAGGTAATGGAGCACGAGTTCCCCAAAGGGTTTAAACCCGTGAACATTGAATCCTACAACGGCACAATAGATCCCGCAGTATGGATTGAAGATCTTCTTCACCACATTCACATGGCTCACTGGTTAAGGGGCCAGCTAGGCACTGGTTAAACAACCTCCCAGAAAACTCTATTACAAGCTGGGAAGACTTGGAAGATGCCTTTAGAGACAACTTCCAAGGCACTTATGTCAGGCCTCCAGATGCCGATGACCTCAGTCATATAGTCCAATAGCCAGGAGAGTCGGCCAGGAAATTCTGGACCAGGTTCCTAATTAAAAAGAACCAGATTATCGATTGTTTTGATGCCGAAGCCCTAGCGGCCTTCAAACACATCATCCATGAGGAATGGATCGCCCGACACCTCGGCCAAGAAAAGCTGAAGTCCATGGCAGCCCTTACAACACTCATGACCCGCTTCTGTGTGGGCGAGGATAGCTGGCTAGCCCGCAGCGGTAATAGTACCAGCGACACCGACACTTCCAAAGCCCGAAACAGCAACGGAAGGCCCTGATGCCACAAACATAAGAGTCAGAGCAACAATGATGACACAGAGAATATAACAGTCAATCCCGGATTCAGTGGCTCCAAATCCGGTCAACGGAAGAAGCCATTCAAACGAAACAAAGACGGTTCATCAATCCTGGACCGAATACTTGATCGACCCTACCGGATCCACGGCACTCCTGCTAAGCCTGCCCACCATACCAACAGAAGTTGTTGGGTCTTCAAACAGGCTAGCAAGTGAAATGCCGAACATAAGGAGAAAGGGTCGCCTAGTGAGGATGATAATGAAGAACCTCGTGCACCGAAAAACAGGGGGTCATAAGAAATTTTCCCCCGAAGTAAAAACGGGGAACATGATATACGTCACCCATATCCCAAGGAAGAAGCACAAGCATGCACTAAGGGGCATCTATGCGATAGAGCTAGTCACCCCAAAATTCAACCCATGGTAGGCCTGTTCGATTACCTTCGATCGCAGGGACCATACGACCAGTATCCGTCACAGAGGTTCGGCCTCATTAGTCCTCGATCCAATCATTGATGGATTCCACCTTACACGAGTCTTCATGGACGGCGACAGCAGCCTTAACCGGCTCTATCAGGACATCGTCCGCATGATGGGTATTGATCCGTCAAGAATCAAGCTCACTAAAACTACCTTTAAAGGAGTGATACCCGGTGTAGAGGCCCTCTGCATGGGCTCAATCACATTGGAAGTGGTCTTCGGCACGCCGGACAACTTCCGCAGCGAAGACTTGATCTTCGATATGGTCCCCTTCCGCAGTGGCTACCACGGACTGCTCGGACGAACCGCGTTCGCTCATTTCAATGCAGTCAAGATGCCCGGACCACGCTGTGTTATAACAGTAAATGGAAGCATGGAGCACACCACGGCCCTAGCACCGGAAGTACAGGGTGGCCTAATCAAGCCAACTATTACGTTGGTGGCCAAGTCCTCGGACACTGTCAAACGAGTCCAGACTACCCCAGCGTACGACAATCCAGCTCGTCAGGAGCTCGATTAGCAATTCAGCGTCCATCTCATCCCCTACCGAATTGTGGCATATGTACCACGTGTACGTAATTACACACTAAAAATACCATGGAAAAGGATGGAGGCATAATAAGGACAATGTGTGCAATACGTATAGACCCTATCAGGACACTTACATTTCCTTTTTCTTTCCTTTTTAATTTTCTAGGTTCCTCGCAACCCACGTTAACCTTTCGACGGTACCAAGGCCTCTTTCCATGGCCTTTTATAAAAACACCAGTCGATGATCCTCTTGAAGGACAATACACTAAGGAGAAAAGCAGCATAGACGCGTGCCAGAGTACCTAAAGGATCCTTAAAGATCACCTCATCCGCTTTCAGGATGCATGCATGGTTTCCCCTTGTGTTCGGCATGTAAAATAGCCTTGTTTCTTATTGCACTATTTGTATCAATACATTTTGAAGTATCAATCTGACTATAATGGAAACAGTTTTTAGCCCAAACCTACATGGCGTCGGCTCATCTCTTAACATATGTTTCCCTATTTTTGTCTAATTATCATGTACACCTCGGTATGGCCTAAATTGCCAGGGGCTTTATTACATCACGTACATCTTTTAAATATTAAGAAGTCCAAACACTTTAATAGTGCAATTCGGCGTCCCAAATATAGCATTATATGCATTGGCTCTGAATCATGTCTTTGGTCAATAGTTGGGTTGCCCGGCTCCTGTGCTTGCTACCTTACGTTCCGTCTGATCGTCTAGGGTAGTAAAGGGAGAACTACCGCGATTGTGTTTCTAGTTCACCCGGACAAACACCTTAGTAGAGAAAGCCGAAAACTGACTGTCATGATGCGGCAAGAGCTGACAAGCTATTCGGTGACTAAGTATAATCGTTAGCGATTTTTTTTCGCATTATGCGGTAGGCCGGCCTCCACCCGGCCGGGCATTTACACCACCTGAGTTCGGATAATCGAACAATACTAGGGGTTGTGCCTGCACTCCCACTATAAAACTCCAATGGCTAAGTGAGGGTGATAAAGCCGCATAGTCCGATTGCCTTGTTCGCCACACTAACACCTCCTTCACGGACCAGTACGTTCGATCAAGTGTGTTTAAGTGTTACCCGGAACACCCCCGTACTACCTACATGGTGGCTGAAGCCGATGATTAGCCAACTCTCAGATATCATAAACAGCCGCACAGGAGGAGATATTTTAAAGTAAAATAAGCAATATATCATACATAACCCTTGTTTTATGATATAGGATTGGACAACATAAATACATTCATTCAAAAATGATGTCCTTCAAACACTGGCCCTCTACAATGCGGGATCCTTTTAGGACATCATCAAAGTACCGCTCTGGCGTGCGATGCTCTTTTCCAGCAGGCGGTCCCTCGATTGCAAACCTGACAGCGTCCATCTTCGCCCATTGCATGTTGACATGGGCGAAGGCCATCCACGCACCTTCAATAAAAACCGACCGCTTCACGGCATCAAGCCAAGGGCAGGCGCTGACCAGCCGCTTAACGAGACCGAAGTAGCTACTGGGCATGGGTTCGGCGGGCCAAAGACGGATTATCAAATCCCTCATGGCCAATTCAGCCACCCTTTGCAGTTTTGTCCACTGTTCAACGGATTGCTTAGGGGCACATGATGCTCTGGTGCAAGGTACTGTGACTAGAACAGCTTCTCCGTTGAGCTCCCCTCTTCGGCCCGGAAGAAATCCGCGGCATCGGCAACACTCCAGGGCAGGTCCGCAAACACTCCTGGAGAACTCCAAATCCGGGTTAGAAATATGTACCTTTTCCTCACAAATTTTCTTTGCGTGTTAAAGGCCTTATCCTCCGAAATTTGCCTTGCCTCCTGGATCTCCCAGACAGCGCTTTGGGCTTCTTGTGCACTTTGGAGTGCCTTGGCAAGTTCGGAATTTTGCTCCGAACTCTTGCGCTCTAAGGACTCGCATTTGCCTATGGTGTCCTTGAGATCTTGTGGGACATCCTCCACCCGCGATTCATGTTTAAGGCAGGAGGCTCGTTCCTCCTCCGCATCCTTCTTGGTTTTGGCCAGCGCACTCTTGAGGGCATCGACTTCAGATGTGTCAGCTGCAAACATAATTATGAAACTCATTGAGATGCTACATCATAGCTGGCGTCATTGCAGACGTACTTCGGTATTACATACCTTGCGTTTCTTCTAGCTTCTGCCCTAGCTCGAATGCTTCGGCGGCATGGGCAGCTGACGCCTGCTTTGCAGCCTACTTGTTCAAACAGATATGTGTGTTAGTCTCCTGCATGAGTTATTACATCCTATGTTCTATTTTCTTTCTGAACATCAAAAAGAGTCTCAAGGGCTAATATCTATACACATGCATTCTTTTAAAAGATATTGTAAAGCACATACTTCAAAGCCTCTTAAAAGGATGGTGTAGGCTTCGCTTAGTCCGCTTTTTGCGGACTGAACCTTTTCAATCACCATACCCATAAGGGTACGATGTTCTTCCACATTGGTAGTGCTTCGAAGCGCTCTCACCAAAGTGTCCGGTGCCTCCGCATTGACAAAGGTCACCGGTATAGTAGGCGTGCCCCCTTCTTGCGGCGAGGGTAGCTCGTCTAACTCTGGAACTGTGTAGGTTTCTGGAATAACATTTGGTTAGGGGCCAAACTAGACATGGCCCTGTGTCCTGTCTCCATGGGGGCCGGTTCCCCATGTTCTTGGCAGCCTCTAGCACCTCTCCCTATTCCGGAAGGGTCCTTTGGGTCGGCACCTCGGTGTTATCCACGGCAGTGGGGGAGGAAGCTGGTGGAGGAGAATCGCTCTCCATCATGTTCGGACCTAGCGAATTCCCAGAAGAGGTGGATCGCTAGGGAAGGACCTTAACCGGACTGCAACATACAATTTAAATGCATTACAACTATAAGCCAGAAAAGCCGGACATATATATGTATATACATGTGAGTACTTACGATCCGGCCTGGGGCTTCGGCCTGGGGCGCCACTCATCGGCGTCCGACTCGGAGTCATCCGTAAGGGAGGTCCTCCCTTTCTTGGACACTTCCGCCTCTAGATCGGCGGAAGCTGCACTCTTCTGCTTCTCCCCCTTGGGTGGGGGGTCGCTCTCTTCTTCCTTCTCTTCCTCTTCATCAAGGGAGGTGAGAGTTTGGGTGTATTCGAACACTACGTCTGAGGCACCTTTATGGCGGAGGCCACTCTTGGCCGGACGTAACATCTCACCAGTGAAATCTTCGAAGGACAGGACTTATCTGTATTCTAATTCAGAGGTATGACTGTTGTATAGAGCCGGATATAGTACTGACGATCAACTGCTTTGAGGAATTCGGAGGAGGAACCCACCTTGCAAAGCTTAAGACAATCTGCGCGCTGGACACATCGTCATTGAAGACTAGTTTAGGGGCTACTGAGGGAGTCGTGGATTATGGAGTCCTCGGGTGTCCGGGCTACGTGACGTGGGCCGGAGAGATGGGCCATGATGATACAAGATAGAAGGCCTTCCCTCATGTCTGGATGGGACTCTCTTAAGCGTGGAATGCAAGCTTAGCGTGCGGATATGAATATTCCTTTCTCTGTAAACCGTCTTTGTACAACCCTAGCGCCCTCCAGTGTCTATATAAACCGGAGGATTTAGTCCGAAGAGGCAATCATAATCATACAGGCTAGACATCTAGGGTTTAGCCATTACAGTCTCATGGTAGATCAACTCTTGTAACACTTATACTCATCAAAGTCAATCAAGCCGGACGTAGGGTATTACCTCCATCAAGTGGGCTGATACGTCTCCAACGTATCTATAATTTTTGATTGCTCCATGCTACTTTATCTACTGTTTTGGACTATATTGGGCTTTATTTTCCACTTTTATATTATTTTTGGGATTAACCTATTAACCGGAGGCCCAGCCCAGAATTGTTGTTTTTTGCCTATTTCAGTATTTCGAGGAAACAGAATATCAAACGGAGTCCAAACGGAATGAAACCTTCGGAACGTGATCTTCTCACTGAACGTCATCCAGGAGACTTGGACCCTACTCCAAGAAGTTTCCGGGGAGGTCACGAGGGTGGAGGGCGCCCCCCCTCCTGGGCGCGCCCCCCTGCCTCGTGGGCCCCTCGGAGCTCCACCGACGTGCTCCTTCCTCCTATATATACCTACGGACCCCCATTAGACCAGAGACGGAGCCAAAAACCTAATTCCACTGCCGCAACTTCCTGTATCCACGAGATCCCATCTTGGGGCCTGTTCCGGAGCTCCGCCGGAGAGGGCATCCATCACGGAGGGCTTCTACATCAACACCATAGCCCTTCCGATGAAGTGTGAGTAGTTTACTTCAGACCTTCGGGTCCATAGCTAGTAGCTAGATGGCTTCTTCTCTCTTTTTGGATCTCAATACAATGTTCTCCCCCTCTCTCGTGGAGATCTATTCGATGTAATCTTCTTTTTGCGGTGTGTTTGTTGAGACAGATGAATTGTGGGTTTATGATCCAACTTATCTATGAATAATATTTGAATCTTCTCTGAATTCTTTTATGTATGATTGAGTTATCTTTGCAAGTCTCCTCGAATTATCCGTTTGGTTTGGCCAACTAGATTGGTAGTTCTTGCAATGGGAGAAGTGCTGGGCTTTGGGTTCAATCTTGCGGTGTCCTTACTCAGTGATAGAAAGAGTTGCAAGGCACGTATTGTATTGTTGCCATCGAGGATAACAAGATGGGGTGTTTATCATATTGCATGAATTTATTCCTCTACATCATGTCATCTTGCTTAAGGCGTTACTCAGTTTTTAACTTAATACTCTAGATGCATGGTGGATAGCGGTCGATGAGTGGAGTAATAGTAGTAGATGCAGGCAGGAGTCGGTCTACTTGTCACAGACGTGATGCCTATATACATGATCATACCTAGATAACTTCATAACTATGCTAAATTCTATCAATTGCTCAACAGTAATTTGTTCACCCACCGTAGAATATCTATGCTCTTGAGAGAAGCCACTAGTGAAACCTATGGCCCCCGGGTCTATTCTCATCATATCAATCTCCATTACTTTATTTTACTTGTTTTGCTTTTACTTTTCACTTTGCATCTTTATACCAAAAATACCAAAAATATCATCTCTATCAGATCTCACTCTCGTAAGTGACCGTGAAGGGATTGAAAACCCCTAAGCGTTGGTTGTGAGTTGCTACCGTTTTGTGCAGGTACGAGGGACTTGCGCGTGACCTCCTACTGGATTGATACCTTGGTTCTCAAAAACTCAGGGAAATACTTACGCTACTGTGCTGCATCACCCCCTCCTCTTCGGGGAAAACCAACGCTAGCTCGAGACGTAGCAAGAAGGATTTCTGGCGCCGTTGCTGGGGAGGCCTACGCCAAGTCAAGTCAAGATTTACTCTCCCATCAACGAGCCATTTCTGGCGCCGTTTCCGGGGAAGCCTACGCAAAAGTCAACATACCAAGTACCCATCACAATCTCTATCTCTCGCATTACATTATTTGCCATTTGCCTCTCGTTTTCCTCTCCCCCACTTCACCCTTGCCGTTTTATTCGCCCTTTCTTTCCCTTTGCCTTTTTTTGCTCGTGTGTTAGTTTGCTTGCTTGTTCGTCACGATGGCCTTACCTAATTTTGGTGATCTTCACCTTAAAAGGCTAGAAGATATCGAAAACAATGTCAGGAAGTTTATGGTCTTGCAATTTGAGCATAATAATTTCTTTAGAAACGAGCTTAAGGAACAAAAGAGTTTTATGAGTTATATGAATAAAGAGCTCGATGATATGTCCAAAGAATTTGATGGTGTAAGAGCCCAAATTGCTCATCTTGAAAAAATGACCGCTGAAATTTCGGATATGCAAGCCACCTTAGTCAATAAGATAGCCGCTAAACCGAATAACTATGAGAATCAAGATGAAGATCTAAAAGTTATTGATGTGTCCCCTATTAAATCTTTGTTTTGTAGTATGAATCTTGATGAATCTGATTATGATCTTCCCTTACCTAGAAGGCGTTCTAAGAATTCTGAGTTTTTAGATCCTGATGATGAAATTGATAAAAAAGGGATTGAAAGAAATAAAAATCTAGATATTGCTAAACCCACTATTTTGGATCTCAAGGAATTTAACTATGAAAATTGCTATTTAATTGATTGTATTTCCTTGTTGCAATCCGTGTTAAATTCTCCTCATGCCTATAGTCAAAATAAGGCCTTTACCGAACACATTGTTGACGCCTTAATGCAATCTTATGAAGAAAAGCTTGAGTTGAAAGTTTCTATCCCTAGAAAACTCCATGATGAGTGGGAACCTACAATTAAGATTAAAATTAAAAATTACGAGTTTCATGCTTTGTGTGATTTGGGTGCTAGTGTCTCTACTATCCCCAAAGCTTTATGTGATTTGTTAGATTTCCGTGACTTTGATGATTGCTCTCTAAACTTGCATCTTGCGGATTACACTATTAAAAAGCCTATGGGAAAAATTAATGATGTTCTTATTGTTGCAAATAGGAATTATGTGCCCGTAGATTTTATCGTTCTTGATATAGATTGCAATCCTTCATGTCCTATTATTCTTGGTAGACCTTTCCTTAGAACGATTGGTGCAATTATTGATATGAAGGAAGGGAATATTAAATTCCAATTTCCCTTAAAGAAGGGCATGGAACACTTTCCTAGAAAGAAAATAAAATTACCATATGAATCTATCATGAGAGCCACTTATGGATTGCCTACCAAAGATGGCAATACCTCGATCTATCCTTGCTTTTATGCCTAGCTAGGGGCGTTAAACGATAGCCCTTGTTGGGAGGCAACCCAATTTTATTTTATGTTTTTTTGTTTTTGGTTCTGTTTAGGAATAAATAATCCATCTAGATTCTATTTAGATGTGGTTTTATCTTTTAATTAGTGTTTGTGCCAAGTTAAACCTATTAGATCTTCTTGGAAGATAGTTATTTGATCTTGCTGTAATTTCCAGAATCTTTGCGCTCAGTGCCCGAATTTTAAAAAATCACCAGAACGTAATAAAATAGTGATTCCAATTGCTGCTGATCAATAAACAAATTGCCCAGGTCGTGTAATTTTGGTAGAATTTTTTGGGTTCTAGAATTTTGCGTTAGTAACAGATTACTACAGACTGTTCTGTTTTTGACAGATTCTGTTTTGCGTGTGTTGTTTGCTTATTTTGATGAATCTATGGCTAGTAAAATAGTTTATAGACCATAGAGAAGTTGGAATACAGTAGGTTTAACACCAATAAAAATAAATAACAAGTTCACTACAGTACCTTAAAGTAGTCTTTTGTTTTCTTTCTCTAACGGAGCTCACGAGATTTCTATTGAGTTTTGTGTTGTGAAGTTTTCAAGTTTTGGGTGAATTCTTTTGATGGATTATGGAACAAGGAGTGGCAAGAGCCTAAGCTTGGGGATGCCCATGGCACCCCCAAGATAATCCAAGGACACCAAAAAGTCAAAGCTTGGGGATGCCCCGGAAGGCATCCCCTCTTTCGTCCACTTCCATCGGTAATTTACTTGGAGCTATATTTTTATTCACCACATGATATGTGTTTTGCTTGGAGCGTCTTCTATTATTTGTTTCTTTGCTTGTTAGTCTACCACAATCATCCTTGCTGTACACACCTTTTGAGAGAGCCATGCATGAATTGAAATTTGTTAGAATACTCTATGTGCTTCACTTATATCTTTTGAGCTTGATAGTTTACTCTATGTGCTTCACTTATATCTTTTTGAGCGTGATAATTTTTTCTCTAGTGCTTCAGTTAGATCTTTTAGAGCACGGTGGTGGTTTGTTTTAAAGAAACTTGATCTCTCATGCTTCACTTAGATTATTTTGAGAGTTGTTAATAGCATGGTAATTTGCTTAATGTTAATATACTTGGTATTCAAGATATGTGAAACTTTCTTTTTAGTGGGTTGAATACTAAGATAAGTTTGATGTTTGATAATTGTTTTGAGATATGGAGGTGATAATATCATAGTCGTGCTAGTTGAGTAGTTGTGAATTTGAGAAATACTTGTGTTGAAGTTAGCAAGTCCCGTAGCATGCACGTATGGTTAAAGTTGTGTAACAAATTTGAAGCATGAAGTGTACCTGGCTTGTGCATCCTTATGAGTGGCGGTCGGGGACGAGCGATGGTCTTTTCCTACCAATCTATCCCCCTAGGAGCATGCGCGTAGTACTTGATTTTTGATGACTTCTAAATTTTTGCAATAAGTATATGAGTTCTTTTGACTAATGTTGAGTCCATGGATTATACGCACTTTTACCTTTCCGCCACTTGCTAGCCTCTTCGGTACCGTTCATTGCCCTTTCTCACATTGAGAGTTGGTGCAAACTTCGCCGGTGCATCCAAACCCCGTGATATGATATGCTCTTTCACACATAAACCTCTCTATATCTTCCTCAAAACAGCCACCATACCTACCTATCATGGCATTTCCATAGCCATTCCGAGATATATTGCCATGCAACTTCCACCACCACCATCATCATCATCATCATCATGACATGCTTTACTTTTGTCATATTGCCATTGCATGATCTTGTAGTTGACATCGTATTTGTGGCAAAGCCACCATGCATTATTTTCCATACATGTCACTCTTGATTCATTGCACCATCCCGGTACACCGCCGGAGGCATTCATATAGAGTCATATCTTGTTCTAGTATCGAGTAGTAATCATTATGTTGTAATCAATAGAAGTGTGATGATCATCATTATTAGATCATTTCCCAATCAAAAAAAGAGAAAGGCCAAAAAGAAAGTAAAAAAGAAAGGCCAAAAAAAAGAGAAAATAAAAAGGGCAATGCTACTATCTCTTTTTCCACACTTGTGCTTCAAAGTAGCACCATGATTTTCATATAGTGAGTCTCATAAGTTGTCTTGTTCATACTAGTCGGAATTTTTCATTATAGAACTTGGCTTGTATATTCCAACGATGGGCTTCCTCAAAAAGCCCTAGGTCTTCATGAGCAAGCAAGTTGGATGCACGCCCACTAGTTTTGTTTTGTTGAGCATTCTTAGCTCTAGTGCATCCGTTGCATGGCAATCCCTACTCCTTGCATTAACATCAATTGATGGGCATCTCCATAGCTCATTGATTAGCCTCGTTGATGTGAGACTTTCTCCTTTTTTGTCTTCTCCACACAATCCCCATCATCATATTATATACCACCCATAGTGCTATGTCCATGGCTCGCGCTCATGTATTGCGTGAAGGTTGAAAAAGTTTGAGATTATTTGAGTATGAAACAATTGCGTGGCCTGTCATCGGGGGTATAGAAATTGGGAACATCTTTGTGTGACGAAAATGAAGCATAGCCTAACTATATGATTTTGTAGGGATGAACTTCCTTTGGCCATGTTATTTTGAGATGACATAATTGTTTGATTAGTATGCTTGAAGTATTATCATTTTATGTCAATATGAACTTTTGTCTTGAACCTTTCGGATCTGAATATTCATACCATGATTAAGAAGATTTACATTGAAATTATGCCAAAGTATCACTCCGCATCAAAAATTCTCTTTTTATCATTTACCTACTCGAGGATGAGCAGGAATTAAGCTTGGGGATGCCTGATACGTCTCCAACGTATCTATAATTTTTGATTGCTCCATGCTACTTTATCTACTATTTTGGACTATATTGGGCTTTATTTTACACTTTTATATTATTTTTGGGACTAATCTATTAACCGGAGGCCCAGCCCAGAATTGCTGTTTTTTGCCTATTTCAGT
This sequence comes from Triticum dicoccoides, assembly GCF_002162155.2. NCBI lineage: Eukaryota > Viridiplantae > Streptophyta > Magnoliopsida > Poales > Poaceae > Triticum > Triticum dicoccoides. The sequence continues at coordinate 282,894,187 of NC_041382.1, forward strand.
ATTTCGAGGAAACAGAATATCAAACGGAGTCCAAACGGAATCAAACCTTCGGGAACGTGATCTTCTCACCGAACGTGATCCAGGAGACTTGGACCCTACTCCAAGAAGTTTCCGGGGAGGTCACGAGGGTGGAGGGCGCCCCCCCCCCTTGGCGCGCCCCCCTGCCTCGTGGGCCCCTCGGAGCTCCACCGATGTGCTCCTTCCTCCTATATATACCTACGTACCCCCATTTGACCGGAGACGGAGCCAAAAACCTAATTCCACCGCCGCAACTTCCTGTATCCACGAGATACCATCTTGGGGCCTGTTCTGGAGCTCCGCCGGAGAGGGCTTCCATCACGGATGGCTTCTACATCAACACCATAGCCCTTCCGATGAAGTGTGAGTAGTTTACTTCAGACCTTCGGGTCCATAGCTAGTAGCTAGATGGCTTCTTCTCTCTTTTTGGATCTCAATACAATGTTCTCCCCCTCTCTCGTGGAGATCTATTCGATGTAATCTTCTTTTTGCGGTGTGTTTGTTGAGATCGATGAATTGTGGGTTTATGATCCAACTTATCTATGAATAATATTTGAATCTTCTCTGAATTATTTTATGTATGATTGAGTTATCTTTGCAAGTCTCTTCGAATTATCTGTTTGGTTTGGCCAACTAGATTGGTAGTTCTTGCAATGGGAGAAGTGCTTAGCTTTGGGTTCAATCTTGCGGTGTCCTTACTCAGTGACAGAAAGAGTTGCAAGGCACGTATTGTATTGTTGCCATCGAGGATAACAAGATGGGGTATTTATCATATTGCATGAATTTATTCCTCTACATCAAGTCATCTTGCTTAAGGCGTTACTCAGTTTTTAACTTAATACTCTAGATGCATGGTGGATAGTGGTCGATGAGTGGAGTAATAGTAGTAGATGCAGGCAGGAGTCGGTCTACTTGTCACGGACGTGATGCCTATATACATGATCATACCTAGATAACCTCATAACTATGCTAAATTCTATCAATTGCTCAACAGTAATTTGTTCACCCACCGTAGAATATCTATGCTCTTGAGAGAAGCCACTAGTGAAACCTATGGCCCCCGGGTCTATTCTCATCATATCAATCTCCATTACTTTATTTTACTTGTTTTTCTTTTACTTTTCACTTTGCATCTTTATACCAAAAATACCAAAAATATTATCTCTATCAGATCTCACTCTCGTAAGTGACCGTGAAGGGATTGACAACCCCTAAGCGTTGGTTGCGAGTTGCTACCGTTTTGTGCAGGTACGAGGGACTTGCGCATGACCTCCTACTGGATTGATACCTTGGTTCTCAAAAACTGAGGGAAATAATTAAGCTACTGTGCTGCATCACCCCCTCCTCTTCGGGGAAAACCAACACTAGCTCGAGACGTAGCATGGACCCGAACCTGGGTAAAACATCATGTCCCTTGTTTCCTGTTACCATCGATCCTTAGATGCACAGTTTTGGACCCCCTACCCGAGATCTGCCGGTTTTGACACCGACAGCGAGCTCGGCCGTGTGGAAGCTACCGAGCCACCGACGGGTGTGGGTCTCTCGATCTGTAATCTCGGCGACACACGTCTCGCACCGACGCTGCCGGACCCCGAGGTAGGACTTTGTTGGCTTCCGGGTCTGGGGGAGGATGGGGAAGTCCTTGAACCGGCATAGGTAAGCGGCGGCGAGCAGATCTGGGGACCGCCGATGGCGAATCGGGCTCGCGGAGGACGACGGGGACACCTCGACGGCCACCTCGCCGACGTCGGGCGATAAGGCAGCAATAAATCTCTTTTTGGCCATTGGCTCCTCGAGCTCCCCGGCACACAGGTAGAAGTTGAGGATGGAGGCGCCGGCGATGGTGGTGATCTACCAATGGTTTCGAGGGTTGTGTGTGTCTGTGTGAGCAGAGGTTGTGTTTGAGGAAACACTGCGGCAATTGAAAACTTTTCTAGGCGGGAGTAACAAGGCGGGGCTGCTAAAAATTTGGATCAAGGGCGAGCGGATATTTTTGAGATTGCGTGGGATGCAGAGGCAGGAGTAAAATGTCAGGGCTACTGAAAATTTGAATCAAGGGACTAAAGCAGAGCGGGAGTAACAGACATCGCACACGGTCCACACATAATAATCATGTGCTATCAACCATTAAAACCTTCCAAGCGGTAGATATTTTCGAGATTGCGAGGGATGCAGAGGCGGGAGTTTTCGGGGAGCGAGCTAGTGTGCTTGATACGCCGGCTGTGGACTGTAGCCGATGCACCTTCTCGTGTAAGCCATAGGCGTACTATATACACCGACAGTGCTCCAAGATATTTTGTACTACATCTCACATGGTTGGTGATAATAAACTGTGTGGGGTCTACTTGATTTGAATTATAAAATGGGGTCACAGCGGCAACGGACGTTGTTTGAATTGCTAGACCATTTATCTGTAGAACATGCAACTATATGTGTGTCGTAAAATAATTGGAATTATTCAGGGTTCGTTTGGACATTTAATACATTAAACTGGTTTTCTAGCCATTTTAGGTGCTCAATTCAAAATTAAACTACATGCACATGCTCTAGTGCATACAAATTGGTTGAAAAATCAAATATGTGTCCTTCAGTGCACGCTTAGGTCCCATGCAAGCAATGGGAATGGATTTTTCGGGGTTCGTTTGGCCTTTTTTATACATTAACTGGGTTTTCTAGGCATTTTATGTGCATAATTCAAATTTGAACTACAAGCACATGCTCCAATGCACTAAAGTTGGTTGAAAAATCACATGTGTGTCCTCGGGTGAACTTCTAGGTCCCATGCAAGAGATGGGAATGAAATTCAAACACCAAGGCACTGTTGATTGCCGGCAAAATGTTGAGATGCCTAGTTTTTAAATTCTAGTAAATCCAAAACTCGTCTGAAATTCATGAAACTTGTCATGCTATCATGGAGCAGCATCAACATGTCGTGGTGAAAATTTTGTCCCATTTGGCGCAGGTTTGGGTATAAGCTTCTCACAAACCAGAGCTTCTCACAACAAGCATGATGGTTTCGATAGGGAATGTACCACCTTTGGGGACGGGACGATATCCATTGCCTCTTATTGCTTTCAAAAAATTTCTAGTGTCAACATAGAACAACAGGAGTGTTGTGTTTAATATTGGAATTTTTCGGGGTCCGTTTGGCCTTTTTATTCATTAACTGAGTTTCCTAGGAATTTTATGTGCATAATTCAAATTTGAACTACAAGCACATGCTCCAATGCACGAAAGTTGGTTGAAAAATCACATGTGTGTCCTTGGATGAATTTTCTATGTCCCATGCAAGAGATGGGAATGAATTTCAAACACCAGGGCACTATTGATTGCGGACAAAACGTTGAGATGCCTGGTTTTTAAATTCTAGAAAATCGAAAACGCATCCGAAATTCATGAAACTTGGCATCCTATCATCAAGCGGCATTAACATCCCGTGGTGAAACTTTTTGTCCCATTTGGGGCTGGTTTGGGTAAAAGCTTCTCAGAAACTAGAGCTTCTCACAACAAGCATCATGGCTTCGATGGGGAACGCACCACCTTTGAGGACAGAACGATATACATTGCCTCTTATTGTTTTCAAATAATTTCTAGTGTTAACATAGAACACCAGGAGTGTTGTGTTTAATCTTGGAATTTTTCGAGGTTTGTTTGGCCTTTTTTATACAATAACTAGGTTTTCTAGGCATTTTATGTGCATAATGCAAATTTGAACTACCAGCACAAGCTCCAATGCACCATAGTTGGTTGAAAAATCACGTGTGTGTCCTTGGGTGAATTTCTAGGTCCCATGCCAGAGATGGGAATGAAATTCAAACACCATGGCACTGTTGATTGCGGGCAAAACATTGAGATGCCTGGTTTTTAAATTCTACTAAATCCAAAACTCGTCTGAAATTCATGAGACTTGGCATGCTATCATGGAGCGACATCAAAATGATGTGGTAAAAAATTCGTCCCATTTGGGGCAGGTTTGGGTATAAGCTTGTCGGTGTACTAGAATAGGGGTACCCTAGAACCCCGAACTTGTGCACGGGCAGTTGCAGCACCCCGCGGCAAGGCTTGCCGGGCGAACGCCAAGATCCTCCATGGTCCCCTTGGAGCCATTCAAGAACAAAGTATTTAAGCTAAGGAGACAAGGCCCCGGCAAGAGGAGCTTGCCGGGAAGGCCAACCAAGGCACGCCAAGGAACTTGCCGCGACGCGCCACGCGCTCCGGCAAGGCAACAAGGCCCCGGCAAGAGGAGCTTGCCGGGAAGACCAGCCCAGGTACCTCGAGGCCCGGTGAGCGACAACCTTCCGGACCCGACAAGACAACAGCAGCGGCAAGGCGCTCGCCGCGGCAGGCGGCCACTCTGTGCCCAAGCTCCAGCACATCCACCAACGTGTCGCCCTGAGGGCCTCTCCAGGCGCGCGTGGCGGGAGGCTGTGCAGCCAGCGGTGCGCAGTGGCATGCGAAGCTGACAAGATTGCCATCATGGCGAATGGTGGCGCCCCTAATGGTCCTTTTCTGCACTGTTTGGGCGACTCAGACGGGCATTTAGTGCCCTTGTCCCCTGCCGTCAGGGTTAGGTAGGGTACACTGTACAAGCAACTGTACCAACCACCTCACTTTTTACATTTGTACCCTCCTCTGCGTTGCCATCTGTCGGTGACCCCTTTAGCGTATAAAAGGAGGCCCATGCGCAACGTAAAGGGGGTTCGGACAGTTCACTTCGATTCATTCATAGCCCAGAAAATACCACGCTCTCTCTCGAGAGCAAGAACACAAGATAATACCCCCAGACAAGCAGCAGTAGGAGTGTTATCTCTCCGGAGAGCTCCGAAGCTGGGTAAACTTCTCGTGTGCTTCGCCTCGATCCGCTCTTCGTGCTATCTCCGCCCCCCACCGAACCTAAAGGGGCCCGGTCCGCCGGCCCCATAGGTGTTCGTGGATCAGTTTCCCCCGACATCTTTGGTGCGCCAGGTAGGGGGACGTCGAGATTGTGTGAACCTGATCCGGCGTTCGCACGAGCTAGATCTTCATTACCTTCATCAACATGCCACCGAAGAAGAAGACTTCGGCGGCAGCCGCTCCGTCCACGTCACTTCCGCCACGGTTGGAGCAAACGGGTGGTGGAATGGACGCCGGCGGAAGAATGGACGTCGACGAGGAAGCTCATGATGCCGCCAGGTCCAAGAACAAGGCTGCACAAACCTCGGCGACTGTACATGTTCCACGCCACTCTCAGGAGGCGCAAGATCAACAGCGTCATGGCACTAGCAGTGCCATACACATGATAGGCCAAGACCAAGCTGGTGGATCTCGGGGCGCTCAAGACCAGCATGCACGCCAGCATGCTGGCACGAGCGGGGCACGGTCGCCTGGACGGGATACTACTCCTTCTAACATAGTTAGAAGTTCGAGCACATCCCACTCCTCGCGCCGTCCGCCACTGCCACCCACCACTCCAGCAGAAGCTTTGGCGCGAGCTCAACTTCTCCTAGATTACCCTCCGACGTCGGACAAGATCGACGAATGGAGGGCCACCATTCAGAGTCTCATCGGCTACGCCAACGGCGACACTCCGCGGCAGCTGAGCGCGTCGCCGCCGCGGCAGGGTTGCCGGGCGCGAGCCGGTGGCGACGAAACGGGTGGAGGTGCAACTACCATGCAATCACCACCCCGAAGGCCAAGATCGCCGACTCGCCGGATCCACCTCGACAACGACTCCACCGCATCTTCGGATCCACGAGCTCGTCGCGATCGGCGCCAAGTTCTTCATGATCGACAACAAGAAGACGCTCGAACCCGCATCGAGCGCCGAAGAGAAGCGCGACATCAATCCGACAAGCGCGCTGGGCCCTCTGTTGACATGCATGCGCCAGGGGAACCAGGCGATCTGCCGTACGCGGTAGGTTGCCCTGCGTTCACTCTTGAGCTGCGGCAAGTCCAGCGGCCCAGCACAAAGAACTTCAAGCCAGACGTACTGGAGAAGTACGACGGCAAGATGCATCCGTCGGAGTTCCTCAGCATCTACACCATTGCGGTGCAGGCTGCCGGGGGACGAGATGACAAGATCCTTGCCAACTACTTCCCACTGGTGCTCAAGCCCAATGTCAGATCCTGGCTCATGCACTTGCCGGACAACTTCATATCCTCTTGGGCTGATCTGTGCCATCAGTTTGTCGGCGCCTTCACAGGCGGACACAAGCCTCATGGCCAGGAGAGTGATCTTCATCTGCTCGCCCAGAAGGAAGGAGAGCCCCTGCGCAAGTACATTCAGAGATTCAGCAGTGTGCAGCACAACATCCCAGACGTCCACCCCGCCGCGGTGATCAGCGCGTTCCATCAGAACGTGCGAAACCGCAGGATGCGGGAGGAAATGGTGACATGCAAGATCAGGGACGTCAGTGAGTTATATGCACTGGGCGACAAGTGTGCACGTGCTGAGGAAGGGAGGAGACTCCCCGGAGAAAATATAGGAGCGGGAGGATCTGACAGTGAAGATGCTGCCCCGGCAAGAAAAAACCGGCGGCGGAACAACAGAAAGAGGAAAGGCAAAGAAGTGCTAGTTGTTGAGCAGTCCGGCAACGGTGGTGGCGCCAAGGAAGCCAAAGCTGGTGACTCCGGCAAGGAGGTTGCCGCGGAGGTGGCGGTCACCGACAAGCAGGACGTCACCAACAAGCAGTATTGCAAGATCCACCGCACCAAGGGCCATGATCTCCAGAACTGTAAGAAAGTCGAACAGCTTGTTGAGCAACAGAAAGCTGAATACGAGCGGCGCGACAAGGAGAAGGCCCAGGAAGGTGCTGGGGGATCCGGCAAGAAACGTCCCGGCCGAGGAGGACGCCGCGGCAAGGCCAAGCAGCAGCAAGGAGAGAGACCTCCTCGCGGCTGCGACAAGGATGAAGATGACGACGACGATGAAGACACGGATGATGAGCAGACTGATGAGCAGGAGTTCCAGAAAGCCACAGAGGTCCTGTGCGTTGACGGTGGTGCTTCTCTGCATGCCTTGCACCGCCAGCTCAAGCAGTGGGTGCGGGAAGTTAATGCAGCAGAACCACCCGTCGAGTCACGCAAGCCTCTGAAATGGTCCGGCACGCCTATCATCTTTGACATTGAGGACCATCCTGATTGCATAACTGCGGTCGGGTGCTTGCCGATGCTGGTTTCACCAACAATCCGCAACCTCAAGGTCACTAAGATGCTAGTTGACGGCGGGGCCGGCTTGAACCTGATCTCCTCCGCGGTGCTTCAGAAACTCCAGATCCCTGACAGCGAGCTCGAAGAGACCGGTACATTTCAAGGAATTAACCCGGGAAGGAGCAAGCCGAAGGGAAAGATCACGTTGCCGGTAACATTTGGCAGCGAACTGAACTTCAGGACTGAGAGGGTCACGTTTGATGTTGCCGACTTTCCATTACCTTACAATGGAATCCTTGGCCGACCGGCACTCGCCAAGTTCATGGCAGCCTCTCACTATGCGTACCATGTACTGAAAATGCCAGGCCCGATAAGTGTCATCTTTGTCCCTGGCGACAAGAAGGATGCTCTTATCTGTGCCGACAAGATCTACCGGGAAGCAGCAACCGTAGCAGAACGCAAGACACTTGCCACTGAAGCTCCCGGGGGGAAGAAGAAGACCAAGTCCGGCAAGAGCTCTGACGCCCACTCCGGCAAGCGCACCTCTTTGGAGTGCTGCGCTACCGTCGAGGACGCACCATCGAGCTCCACCGGCAAGTGTAATAAGGCAATGGCAGCTCCACCTGAGACCAAGAAGGTGTCCGCCAAGGAGGATGGCGCTGGTGGTACCTTCACCATCAGCGCCACTCTTGACCCCAAATAGGAAAGCGCGCTCGTTGCTTTCCTGCGGGCGAATGTCGACGTGTTTGCATGGCAACCGTCTGATATCCCCGGTGTTCCCAGGAAAGTAATTGAGCACCACCTTGCCGTCTGTCCTCATGCGCGGCCCGTCAAGCAGAGAGTCAGGAAGCAGGCAGTGGAGCGCCAAGAATTCATCGCAGAAGAAATCAAGAAGTTGGAAGCAGCACGCGTTGTCAGAGGAGTGCTCCATCCCACATGGTTGGCCAATCCTGTTGTGCGCAAGGCTAACGGGAAATGGAGACTTTGTATTGACTTCATTGATGTTAATAAAGCTTGTCCCAAAGACCCATCTCCCTTGCCGCGTATTGACCAGATTGTTGACTCCACAGCCGGATGTGATTTGCTTTCATTTCTTGATGCATACTCAGGATACCATCAGATCTTCATGGCAGAAGAAGATGAAGAGAAAACCGCATTTATCACCCCGTGTGGCACGTACTGCTTCATACGGATGCCTTTCGGTTTGAAGAATGCCGGTTCAACATTCGCAAGGGTAGTCCACCATGCTTTTGAGCCGCAGATGCACAGAAATGTGGAAGCCTACATGGATGACATAGTGGTCAAGAGCAAGAACAGGGCGACCCTGATTCAAGATTTAGACGAGACATTTGCAAATCTGCGCAAGATCAACCTCAAGTTTAACCCCGAGAAGTGCGTGTTTGGAGTCCCTTCCGGCAAGCTTCTCGGGTTCTTCGTGTCTCAGCGGGGAATTGAAGCCAATCCCAACAAGATCAAGGCCATTGAGCAGATCGAAGCACCAAAGCGCGTCAAGGATGTACGAAGGCTTGCCGGTTGCGTGGCTGCTCTCAGTAGGTTTATCTCTAGATATGCTGAGCGCGCCCTGCCATTTTTCAAAATTCTAAAAAAGGCAGGTCCAATGAAATGGACTCCGGAGGCGGAGGCTGCACTGCAGGACTTGAAGAGATACCTGTCCTCCACTCCAACACTTGTCGCACCTAAGCCACAAGAGAAGTTGCTGCTGTATATAGCGGCGACCAATCAAGTGGTTAGTGCTGCGTTAGTGGCGGAGAGGGAGGCAGATGACGAGCCAACAACCATGGCAGATGCATCCAATGACAAGCAAGGGGCTTCGCCGACAAGCTCTGGTCCCGACAAAGATGGATCTGCGCAGGAGCATGATAAAATGCCGAAGAGAATGGTGCAGCGCCCAGTTTACTTTGTCAGTTCTCTTCTACAGGGAGCTAGATCAAGGTACTCTGGAGTGCAGAAGTTGCTTTTCGGCCTCCTCATGGCCTCAAGAAAGCTGCGCCATTACTTCCAAGCACATGAGATCACAGTCATCACTCGCTTTCCGCTGAAGAGGATACTGCAAAATCTAGAAGCAACAGGCAGGATTGTCGAGTGGGCGCTGGAACTGTCAAGCTTTGGCCTCAAGTTTGAGAGCACTTCAACTATCCAAAGCAGGGCATTGGCAGAGTTCATAGCAGATGGACGCCAACACCAGATGAAGATATTCCAGAGATGAGCATCCCCGTCAAAGAGGCAAGCAAAGAGTGGCTGATGCACTTTGATGGTGCCTTCTTGCTGCAAGGCGCCGGCGCGGGCGTGCTACTTGTCGCACCCACCGGAGAACACCTCAAGTATGTAGTCCAGATGCACTTTCCCAAGGAGCAAGCAACCAACAATACTGCAGAGTATGAAGGATTGCTTGCCGGTCTCAGAATCGCAGCAGACCTTGGGATCAAGAAGCTCATTGTCAGGGGTGACTCACAGCTCGTCGTCCAACAAGTAAACAAGAACTACAAGAGTCCATTGATGGAAGCATATGTTGATGAAGTGAGGAAGCTAGAAGAGCACTTTGACGGCCTACAAATGGAGCATATCCCAAGAGCTCAGAATGACATTGCTGATGGCCTGTCAAAGTGTGCCGCACTAAAGTTACCTGTGGAACCAGGGATCTTTGTGCTCAAGTTGACTCAACCATCCGTAACACCATCAACTGGACAAAGCAAGAAGAGGAAGTTGATTTCTGGTGACTACTTTCCGGCAGAGCTCCCCGAAGCCGCCGCCAAGAAAGTCCCCAAGATCAACACCAAGGTTGCTGAGGGGCAGTCTGCTCTGGCAAGCCTTATGGTTTGTTCCGTTGAAGCAGACGCTCCCGACAAGTTTTGCTCCGGCAAGCTTGCCGGGGAACATGAAGCTCCGGCAGGGCCGCAAGTCCTTGCCGTGGAAGCGGATGTTCCCGCAGCAACAGATGTGCCTTTAGTCCTTGTTGTCGAGCCACGAGCTCCAGCATGGGCACAGCAGATTGTCCATTTCCTTCAGACAGGGGAACTTCCCGAAGAGCAAGAAGAAGCGGAAAGAGTAGCCCGGCAGTCAAGTATGTACCAGTTTGTCGATAGCATACTGTACAGAAGAAGACTCAACGGTGTGAAATTGAAGTGTATTCGCCGGGAAGATGGACAAAAGCTGTTGGCAGAGATACATGGAGGCATATGTGGCCACCACATTGGTGCAAGAGCACTTGCCGGCAAAGCTTTCCGGCAAGGTTTCTTTTGGCCGACAGCCCTCCAGGATGCAACTGCACAAGTAACCAAGTGTGAAGCGTGCCAGTTCCACTCCAAACAGATACACCAGCCAGCTCAAGCTCTCCAGACGATCCCTTTATCGTGGCCATTTTCGGTCTGGGGGCTCGATATCCTCGGCCCCTTCCCCCGAGCTGTCGGGGGCTTTGAGTACTTGTACGTCGCAGTCGACAAGTTCACAAAGTGGCCGGAAGTGCAGCCAGTGAGGAAGGTGACAGCACAGTCAGCAGTCAAGTTCTTCAAGTCAATTGTTTGCCGTTTCGGGATCCCTAACAGGATCATCACCGACAACGGCATGCAATTCACAAGCCGCACCTTCATGCAGTACGTCCAAGACCTTGGCGCCAAGGTCTGCTTTGCTTCTGTTGCTCATCCGAGAAGCAACGGTCAAGCAGAGAGGGCAAATGCTGAAGTGCTGTGCGGGCTCAAGACCAGAACTTTCGACAGGCTGCGTAAGTGCGGAAGAAACTGGATCGAGGAGCTACCGGTGGTTCTTTGGTCGATCAGAACGACGCCAAATCGAGCCACTGGCCAGACACCTTTCGCTCTAGTCTATGGAGCAGAGGCAGTTCTCCCCACGGAACTCGTATATGGATCGCCTCGAGTGCTCGCTGATGATGAGCTTGAGCAAGAACAGCTGCGACAAGACGACACGCTGCTCCTTGAGGAAGATCGTCTTCAGGCTGCTGTATGAGCTGCTCGATACCAGCAAGCTTTGCGCCGCTATCATAGCCGCAAAGTTAAAGCCAGAAGCTTCGAGGAAGGCGACCTTGTTCTTCGGCGCGTTCAGTCCGCCAAGAATTCCAGCAAGTTGACGCCGAAGTGGGAAGGCCCTTATCGGGTGAAACGAGTCACAAGGCCCGGCGTTGTCCGCCTTGAGACCGAAGATGGCATTCCGGTGAGCAACTCCTGGAACATAGAACATCTTTGTAAGTTTTTCCCGTAGGGCGCGGTTGCCGGAACCCGTTCCGGCAACCACCTTTTGTACAAGTCTTGCCGATGTTGCATGTAATCCTTTGTAAAAAGCCGGGCGCAGATCCCATGCATAAGTAAAACCCCATGTGCTCCGCACAACTTGTCCATTTCATGCATTAGTTTCTTTCTCGCATGTGTAATCTGACACTTTGTGCAGCACCTACATCCGGTAAGCAATAACGAGCCGAAGGGCTCCATATTATTATTTTCTCTTCTTTCTTCTTTTCAACAAAGGAAAAGGAGGTTCCCTCGCACACAAATTTGCCGGGGGGGAAGGAGAAGATTGTGGTATGAACCAGGCGTCGTTCAAGCAAAGTCTTGCCTTGCCGGGAAGCAAACGACAGAAAAGCTAAGTTGCCAAAGTTTGAGCAATCACTTTTTAAATTTTTGAGTTATCTTCCTCGAACGACCCTGCTTTGTATGGAAAACCTGTGCGCGGAGGAACCAACTCGTGGCTAGTTGCGCCCTTACTTTGTTTCGAGTTCGCTCAATAACTTAAGTGTGCTGCATCTAGTCGCGACAAGGTTCCTTGTCTGAAGCGGCACCACCAGCAGGCTGCTGAAGTTCCGCACTCAGCGCTCACGGCTCGGGTGCCTGCGCCGACAAGTTCCCTAGAAGCGTAGGGTAAAAACATACAAACAAAGGAATCTAGTAGAGGAAATAACATAGCAATTGATAACAGAAATAAAGTTATATTACAGGATAACTTGTCGCAGCTCTAACAGAATGTTTCCATAACATGATTAGCAGCGGCAAGGGAAAAGAAGAAATGGACGGCCTAGTCTACGCGTCCGCCCTCGACTCTCTTGATCTCGCTCACCTTGTCCACAATGGGTGCGACAAGGGTCTTGAGTGCATCCAGATCGGCGTCAGGCGGCAAGGACCTGAGGACGTTGGTGAAGTTGAGGCCTGGATTGCGGAAGGCCACCTTCACCAACACCTTCTGGAGAACCCCGGCGCAGATTTTGCACGACTCGTCGGCCAGCTGCTTCGGGATCCTCTCCCGGAGCCGCTGGAGTGCCGTTGCCACGCCCTTGAAGAACAGGCTGAGCTTGGCGCTGGGTTGAAGACTCTCGTCAGAAGGATACCCAAAGTCCTCCATCCCCAGCTGCGCCAGCTCCTCATTGATTACTGCGGCAATGTTCACCAGACCCTTGGTCCAGTGCTCCATAGTGTCTCTGAACGAGTTCTGGGTGACTGCAATGCTCTCCAGCAGCGCCGCGTCAGCCTTGACCTTCTCCGACAAGGTCCTCTCCCGCTCCTTGGCGGCCTCCAGCATCTGCGTCAGCGTGGCCAGCTTCAGCTCCAGGTCTGCTTTGGAATCCTTGGCGGCGCTGAGTTCCTTGCCCCTCTCAGCGAGAAGACCTTGCAGCTCACCATGGGCGGCAGCATCCTTCTCACGCTCACGCTTGAGCGCGGCAAGCTCCTCGCCGCTCTTACCAATGTTAGCCTCCAGCTGCGCCACCTTCTCCTCCAGCTCTTTCTTGGCGGCCTCTGCAATTGCCGCAGCGTCCTTTGCCTCCTTGAGCGCCCCGCCAAGTGCTTGCTCGCGCTCGGCGAGCTCTTCCTCGTAGCTGTCGAGGTTGGCCTTCCGCTGCACTAGTTCACCTTCCCGCGCAGACTGCTTCTCAGCGGCCAGCCTTTGCTCCTCCTCAGCTTCGGCCTTCTCAAGAAGGAAGGCCGTGTGCTCCTCGTCGAGTCGCTCCCGCTCCTGCGCCAGGGACCGGAGAGCTTCTTGATTTTGGCCCCGGAGCTCCTCCGTGCGCTTCTTCATGTCAACTCCCGCCTTCGCGACAAGCGCTTCCCGGGAAGCCAGCTTGGCTTGCCGGGCGCGGTAGAGTGACAGCAGCTTCCGCAGCAGCTGCTCCTCCTCAGGCTCGCCGCTGCTGCTGCCGGGCGCGTCAACCAACGACAGTCCGGCGGAGGCGAGCACCTCCTCGTCAAAAGTCTCCCCCTCGATCGGCGCCCTGGAGCTCGACGCCCAGGGTAGCTTGATGAAGATACCGTCGCGGGCCTTCAAGTAGGCGCCGGGCTGGGGCTCCTCGGAGCCCGATTCCGCAGAAGCGGCAGAGGGATCGGCGGTCGGCGCAGCGCCTGGCGCTCCTGCGGCCTCAGGGTCGTCAGTGCGATCGCCCGACCCCTCGCCGGCTTCTGCAGCGGCAGCCCTGGCGGCCTCCTCGCCGGCGGTCTCATCAGCACCGGCCCCTTCCTCGCCGGCGCCCACTGTCTCCATTGGCTCAGTAGCAGAGGGGTCTGAAGAACGAAGAAGGGAGAAAAATCAATCAAAAATCCAAGAGAAGAAAATCAGAAGAAGAAGAACCCAAGGGAAAGTTTTTGGACAAGTGAATTACCTGTCCCAAGACCTGCAGTTGCGGTCTCGACCGCTGCAGGGTCGTTGGTGCTGACCCTTGCCGGAGAGTTCTCCCTTGCCGGAGAGCGCTCCCTTACCGGGAACCCCTCCCTTGGCGGCGTAGTCGAAGCAGATGGCACTTCAGGACCAGCTTCCGGGTGCTCCTGACGTGGCTGCTCTGCTCCTACACAAATTAACAAGCAAGATATCAAACAAAGGAAAAAGCACTCATGCGCCCCCGACAGCAAAGAAAAAACTATGAACTTACGCTGGGGGCTGCGCTGGGGGCTGCTTTGAGGAGTGATTGTCAGGTCCGTCAAGGTGGTCTCGGGCCCACCCTCTACTGACACGGTGGGGTCATCTTCGATGACGATCACCGCGGCCTTGGCCCTCTTCGCCGCTCTCTAGGCCAGCGTCCTGAAAAGAAAGGAGTCCAGAGTGAAGCAAGTCAGATACAAGATAAAAACAGCAAAATTGAAGAACTATAAGAGCACCAAAGAAGCTTACTCTTCTTCCTCCTCGTCGGAGCTGAGCGCGGAAAGATCGAAGTCCAGCTCCCCTCTGGTGCGGCGAGGCGGAGGAGTAGGATCCCTTGCCCGCTTGGTGGGGGCGGTGGCGGTGGCCCGGGAAGATCCCGCTCCAGTTGCCGCTGCTGCGTGAGGCGCTCCCGCGGCAACATGACTTGCCGCGGTAGAGCGTGTCGCACGGCTTGGCGGCTGTTGAGCCGGCTGCCGCCCCGCTACGTCCGCGGCCCTGCGAAGACGCCTTCTTGGCAGGGCCGGGGGCTCCGCCTGCGGCAAGCCTTCTGAGGGCTCGGGCTCTTCCTCGCCGGCCTCGCTCGGCTCGTCTTCAGAACCGGCAAGCTCTTCCTCGCCAATGAACTCCACGCGCTCGGCAAGGTTTGCCGCCTCTGCAGCCTCCGCCTCCTCCACAGTGAACCCAAACACGCCCGCGGCAGCTGCGGCCGCAACCTCTTCCGCCCTAGTGGCAATACGCTGCAGCTCCTCGTCGGTGGTGTCACGGGTGAGGCTCTTCTGCTCGTCAGCGTGGACCGGCACTTCCTCCAAGGTGTCGAAGAACGCTCGCACAACGTCATCAGCAGGCTCTTGCCAAGTTGGGACAATTCCGTGTGAATCGCACAACGGCATCATGGCGCGAATCCGGTCAAGCGAAGAGTTATTGCACAAAGGAACTACGCCCCTCGGCAGTGTGAATGGGTGCTGGGGGTCGCGTTTGAACAACTCCAGAAGCATCGCATCCAGCTCCAGGACGGTGAAGTTGTAGTTGAGGCCCGGCCGCAGCCTCATGATGTCCACCGAATTCTTGAATTCCCAGGCGGGCCTCCCCCTCTCCTGCAGCGGGGCAATGCGGCGGCGGAGGAAATCTGCCCCGACAGCACCTACAGTGAGCCCGGCAAGCCTGAGGCGAAGAACCCTAGTGATGGCAATCTTCAGCGTCTCATCTTCCAGGGCCATGTTGCTCCAGTCATTGCCGCGCACTATTGGAGTTTGGCGCACGGCGGTGAAGGGCTGCGGATTCTCCTCGACAATCCAGCACCACTCCGCTCTCCACTCATCCCACTTGCTGCGGAGCTCACCCTCCAAGTACGCCTCCTTCTTGCCGACTCTCGAGATCCAAGCAATCCCTCCGGCAAGCGGCTCTCCTCTCTCTACCCGAGGTATGAAGTAATGGCGAAAAAGGGCAACACTAGGGTGGACTCCGACAAAGTTCTCGCACAAATGTGCGAAAACTGCCATGGTCAGGACATCGTTGGGGTCAAGTCAAGGAGGCGGAAGCCATATGTGTTCATGATATCACAGAAGAACTCCGAGAAGGGCGGGCAGAGCCCGCAATAGAAGAATAGCGCGAAGAACGGGTACCCGTTTGGAGCCAGCTCCGAAGCAGCGGCCGGGAGTACCCTCGTGCGCGGATGCGCACGCGTCTCCGTCGCCCAAAAGAGGTAGAAGTACTCCCTCAGCTCCTGCACGCCGAGCTGAGGGGAGAAGATCGCCCGCTCCTTCCGCAG
>NC_041382.1:282910523-283028641 GCF_002162155.2 Triticum dicoccoides
CGGCTTCGAGAAGAAGGGGGGAGCGGCGGAGTTTCTTGAAGATGGAGTAGTAGCAACCAGCGAGGGGGAACGAACTGCCCCTGTTTCCTCTGCTTATAAACAGGGACGGGGCGGACGTTTCGCCCTTCCGAATAAACAACCACCCACGATCTCTCCCATGATGCCACATTCAACGCGTGCCATTATGGGAGAGCGCGGTGGATACGGAGCGAGATTCGGCGTGGCCCAGCCCGCGTGTGCCCGTGCTCTGTCTTGGGCCTGGCCCAACAGCGCTCGGCATCGTGTCTGGCCCAGGCCCGGGGGCTCCTGTCGGTGTACTAGAATAGGGGTACCCTAGAACCCCGAACTTGTGCACGGGCAGTTGCAGCACCCCGCGGCAAGGCTTGCCGGGCGAACGCCAAGATCCTCCATGGTCCCCTTGGAGCCATTCAAGAACAAAGTATTTAAGCTCAGGAGACAAGGCCCCGGCAAGAGGAGCTTGCCGGGAAGGCCAACCAAGGCACGCCAAGGAACTTGCCGCGACGCGGCACGCGCTCCGGCAAGGCAACAAGGCCCCGGCAAGAGGAGCTTGCTGGGAAGACCAGCCCAGGTACCTCGAGGCCCGGTGAGCGACAACCTTCCGGACCCGACAAGATAACAGCAGCGGCAAGGCGCTCGCCGCGGCAGGCAGCCACTCTGTGCCCACGCTCCAGCACATCCACCAACGTGTCGCCCTGAGGGCCTGTCCAGGCGCGCGTGGCGGGAGGCTGTGCAGCCAGCGGTGCGCAGTGGCATGCGAAGCTGACAAGATCGCCATCGTGGCGAACGGTGGCGCCCCTAACGGTCCTTTTCTGCACTGTTTGGGCGACTCAGACGGGCATTTAATGCCCTTGTCCCCTGCCGTCAGGGTTAGGTAGGGTACACTGTACAAGCAACTGTACCAACCACCTCACTTTTTACATTTGTACCCTCCTCTGCGTTGCCACCTGTCGGTGACCCCTTTAGCGTATAAAAGGAGGCCCATGCGCAACGTAAAGGGGGTTCGGACAGTTCGCTTCGATTCATTCGTAGCCCAGAAAATACCACGCTCTCTCTCGAGAGCAAGAACACAAGATAATACCACCAGACAAGCAGCAGTAGGAGTGTTATCTCTCCGGAGAGCCCCGAAGCTGGGTAAACTGCTCGTGTGCTTCACCTTGATCCGCTCTTCGTGCTATCTCCGCCCCCCACCAAACCGAAAGGGGCCCGGTCCGCCGGCCCCATAGGTGTTCGTGGATCAGTTTCCCCCGACAAAGCTTCTCACAAACTAGAGCTTCTCAAAACAAGCATGATGGTTTCGATAGGGAACGTACCACCTTTGGGGACGGAATGATATCCTTTGCCTCTTATTGCTCTCAAAAAATTTCTAGTGTCAACATAGAACAACATAAGTGTTGTGTCTAATCTTGGAATTTTTCGGGGTTCGTTTTGCCTTTTTTATACATTAACTGGGTTTTCTAGGCATTTTATGTGCATAATTCAAATTTGAACAACAAGCACATGCTCCAATGCACTGAAGTTGGTTGAAAAATCACATGTGTGTCCTCGGGTGAACTTCTACGTCACATGCAAGAGATGGGAATGAAATTCAAACACATGGGCACTGTTGATTGCCGGCAAAATGTTGAGATGCCTAATTTTTGTATTCTAGTAGATCCAAAACTCGTGTGAAATTCAAGAAACATGGCATGCTATCATGGAGCCGCATCAACATGCCATGGTAAAAAATTTCTCCCATTTGGGGCAGGTTCGAGTATAAGCTTCTCACAAACCAGAGCTTCTCACAACAAGCATGATGGTTTCATTAGGGAACGTCCCACCTTTGGGGACGAAACGATATCCATTACCTCTTATTGCTTTAAAAAAATTCTAGTATCAACATAGAACAACATGAGTGGTGTGCTATTTTTTGTGATTTTTCGGGGTTCGTTTGGACATTTTTACGCATTAAATGAGTTTTCTATGCATTTTATGTGCATAATTCAAATTTGAACTACAAGCACATGCACCAATGCACTAAGGTTGGTTGAAAAATCTAATCTGTGTCCTTGGGTGAATTTCTAGGTCCCATGAAAGAGATGGGAATGAAAGTCCAACACCAGGGCACTGTTGATTGCCGGCAAAATGTTGAGATGCCTTCTTTTTAAATTCTAGTAAATCCAAAACTCGTCTGAAATTCATGAAACTTGGCATACAATCATGGAGCGTCATCAACATGCCGTGTTAAAAAAATTGTCCCATTTGGGGTAGGTTCGGGTATATGCTTCTCAAAAACCAGAGCTTCACACAACAAGCATGATGGTTTCAATAGGGAATGTACCACCTTTGGGGACGGGACGATATCCGTTGCCCCTTATTGTTTTCAAAAAAATTCTAGTGTCAACATAGAACAACAGAAGTGTTGTGTTTAATCTTGGAATTTTTCGGTGTTCGTTCGGCCTTTTTATACATTAACTGGGTTTTCTTGGCATTCTATGTGCATAATTCAAATTTGAACTACAAACACATGCTCAAACGCACTGAAGTTGGTTGAAAAATCACATGTGTGTCCTTGGGTGAATTTTCTAGCTCCCATGCAAGAGATGGGAATGAATTTCAAACACCAGGGCACTGTTGATTGCGGACAAAACGTTGAGATGCCTGGTTTTTAAATTCTATTAAATCCAAAACTTATCTGAAATTCATGAACCTTGGCATCCTATCATCAAGCGGCATTAACATGCCATGGTGAAAATTTTGTCCCATTTGGGGCAGGTTTGGGTAAAAGCTTCTCAGAATCCAGAGCTTCTCACAACAAGCATGATGGTGTCGATAGGGAACGTACCACCTTTGAGGACATGCCGATATTCGTTGCCTCTTATTGCTTTCAAAAAATTTCTAGTGTCAACATAGAACAACAGGAGTGTTGCGTTTAATCTTGGAATATTTCGGGGTTTGTTTGGCCTTTTTTATACATTAACTAGGTTTTCTAGGCATTTTTTGTGCATAATTCAAATTTGAACTACAAGCACAAGCTCCAATGCACCATAGTTGGTTGAAAAATCACATGTGTGTCCTTGCGTGAATTTCTAGGACCCATGCAAGAGATGGGAATGAAATTCAAACACCATGGCACTGTTGATTGCAGGAAAAACATTGAGATGCCCGGTTTTTAAATTCTAGTAAATCCAAATCTCGTCTGAAATTCATGAGACTTCCCATGGTACCATGGAACGACATCAACATGCCGTGGTAAAAAATTCGTCCCATTTGGGGCAGGTTCGATTATAAGTTTCTCACAAACCAGAGCTTCTCAAAACAAGCATGATTGTTTCAATATGAAACATACCACCTTTGGGGACGGGACGATATCCGTTGCCTCTTATTGCTTTCAAAAATTTCTAGTGTCAACATAGAACAACATGAGTGTTGTGTTTAATCTTGGAATTTTTCGGGGTTCGTTTGCCCATTTTTGTACATTAACTAGGTTTTCTAGGCATTTTATGTGCATAATTCAAATTTTAACAACAAACACATGCTCAAATGCACTGAAGTTGGTTGAAAAATCACATGTGTGTCCTTGGGTGAATTTGTAGGTCCCATGCAAGTGATGGGAATGAAATTCAAACACCAGGGCACTGTTGATTGCCGGCAAAACGTTGAGATGCCTGGTTTTTATATTCTAGTAAATCCAAAACTCATCTGAAATTCATGAAACTTGGAATGCTATCATGGAGCAGCGTCAGCATGCCGTGGTAAAAAATTTGTCCCATTGGGGGCAGGTTCGGGTATAAGCTTATCACAAACCAGAGCTTCTCACAACAAGCACGATGGTTTCGATAGGGAACGTCCCACCTTTGGGGATGAAAGGATATCCATTGCCGCTTATTGCTTTCAAAATTTTTTTAGTGTCAACACAGAACAACATGAGTGTTGTGTCAATTTTTGTGATTTTTCAGGGTTCGTTTGGACATTTTTAGGCATTAACTGGGTTTTCTATGCATTTTATGTGCATAATTCAAATTCAAACTACAAGCACATGCACCAATGCACTAACATTGTTTGAAAAATCTAATATGTGTCCTTGGGCGAATTTCTACGTCCCATGCAAGAGATGGGAATGAAATTCAAACACCATGGCACTGTTGATTGCAGGAAAAACATTGAGATGCCTGCTTTTTAAATTCTAGTAAATCCAAATCTCGTCTGAAATTCATGAGGCTTCCCATGCTATCATGGAACGACATCAACATGCCATGGTAAAAAATTCGTCCCATTTGGGGCAGGTTCGGTTATAAGCTTCTCACAAACTAGAGCTTGTCAAAACAAGCATGATTGTTTCAATATGAAACATACCACCTTTGGGGACGGAATGATATCCGTTGCCTCTTATTGCTTTCAAAAATTTCTAGTGTCAACATAGAACAACATGAGTGTTGTGTTTAATCTTGGAATTTTTCGGGGTTCGTTTGGCCATTTTTGTACATTAACTAGGTTATCTAGGCATTTTATGTGCATAATTCAAATTTTAACAACAAGCACATGCTCCAATGCACTAAAGTTGGTTGAAAAATCACATGTGTGTCCTTGGGTGAATTTGTAGGTCCCATGCAAGTGATGGGAATGAAATTCAAACACCAGGGCACTATTGATTGCCGGCAAAACGTTGAGATGCCTGGTTTTTATATTCTAGTAAATCCAAAACTCATCTGAAATTCATGAAACTTGGCATGCTATCATGGAGCGGCGTCAACATGTCGTGGTAAAAAATTTGTCCCATTTGGGGCAGGTTCGGGTATAAGCTTATCACAAACCAGAGCTTCTCACAACAAGCACGATGGTTTCGATAGGGACCGTCCCACCTTTCGGGATGAAACGATATCTATTGCCGCTTATTGCTTTCAAAACTTTTCTAGTGTCAACACAGAACAACATGAGTGTTGTGTCAATTTTTGTGATTTTTCAGGGTTCGTTTGGACATTTTTAGGCGTTAACTGGGGTTTCTATGCATTTTATGTGCATAATTCAAATTCAAACTACAAGCACATGCACCAATGCACTAACGTTGTTTGAAAAATCTAATATGTGTCCTTGGGTGAATTTCTACGTCCCATGCAAGAGATGGGAATGAAATTCAAACACCATGGCACTGTTGATTGCAGGAAAAACATTGAGATGCCTGCTTTTTAAATTCTAGTAAATCCAAATCTCGTCTGAAATTCATGAGACTTCCCATGCTATCATGGAACGACATCAACATGCCGTGGTAAAAAATTCGTCCCATTTGGGGCAGGTTCAGTTATAAGCTTCTCACAAACTAGAGCTTCTCAAAACAAGCATGATTGTTTCAATATGAAACATACCACCTTTGGGGACGGAATGATATCCGTTGCCTCTTATTGCTTTCAAAAATTTCTAGTGTCAACATAAAACAACATGAGTGTTGTGTTTAATCTTGTAATTTTTCGGGGTTCGTTTGGCCATTTTTGTACATTAACTAGGTTTTCTAGGCATTTTATGTGCATAATTCAAATTTTAACAACAAGCACATGCTCCAATGCACTAAAGTTGGTTGAAAAATCTCATGTGTGTCCTTGGGTGAATTTGTAGGTCCCATGCAAGTGATGGGAATGAAATTCAAACACCAGGGCACTGTTGATTGCCGGCAAAACGTTGAGATGCCTGGTTTTTATATTCTAGTAAATCCAAAACTCATCTGAAATTCATGAAACTTGGAATGCTATCATGGAGCGGCGTCAACATGCCGTGGTAAAAAATTTGTCCCATTTGGGGCAGGTTCGGGTATAAGGTTATCACAAACCAGAGCTTCTCACAACAAGCACGATGGTTTCGATAGGGAACGTCCCACCTTTGGGGATGAAACGATATCCATTGCCGCTTATTGCTTTCAAAAAAAATTTAGTGTCAACACAGAACAACATGAGTGTTGTGTCAATTTTTGTGATTTTTCAGGGTTCGTTTGGACATTTTTAGGCATTAACTGGGTTTTCTATGCATTTCATGTGCATAATTCAAATTCAATCTACAAGCACATGCACCAATGCACTAACATTGTTTGAAAAATCTAATATGTGTCCTTGGGCGAATTTCTACGTCCCATGCAAGAGATGGGAATGAAATTCAAACACCATGGCACTGTTGATTGCAGGAAAAACATTGAGATGCCTGCTTTTTAAATTCTAGTAAATCCAAATCTCGTCTGAAATTCATGAGGCTTCCCATGCTATCATGGAACGACATCAACATGCCATGGTAAAAAATTCGTCCCATTTGGGGCAGGTTCGGTTATAAGCTTCTCACAAACTAGAGCTTGTCAAAACAAGCATGATTGTTTCAATATGAAACATACCACCTTTGGGGACGGAATGATATCCGTTGCCTCTTATTGCTTTCAAAAATTTCTAGTGTCAACATAGAACAACATGAGTGTTGTGTTTAATCTTGGAATTTTTCGGGGTTCGTTTGGCCATTTTTGTACATTAACTAGGTTATCTAGGCATTTTATGTGCATAATTCAAATTTTAACAACAAGCACATGCTCCAATGCACTAAAGTTGGTTGAAAAATCACATGTGTATCCTTGGGTGAATTTGTAGGTCCCATGCAAGTGATGGGAATGAAATTCAAACACCAGGGCACTGTTGATTGCCGGCAAAACGTTGAGATGCCTGGTTTTTATATTCTAGTAAATCCAAAACTCATCTGAAATTCATGAAACTTGGCATGCTGTCATGGAGCGGCGTCAACATGCCGTGGTAAAAAATTTGTCCCATTTGGGGCAGGTTCGGGTATAAGCTTATCACAAACCAGAGCTTCTCACAACAAGCACGATGGTTTCGATAGGGAACGTCCCACCTTTCGGGATGAAACGATATCCATTGCCGCTTATTGCTTTCAAAACTTTTCTAGTGTCAACACAGAACAACATGAGTGTTGTGTCAATTTTTGTGATTTTTCAGGGTTCGTTTGGACATTTTTAGGCGTTAACTGGGTTTTCTATGCATTTTATGTGCATAATTCAAATTCAAACTACAAGCACATGCACCAATGCACTAACTTTGTTTGAAAAATCTAATATGTGTCCTTGGGTGAATTTCTACGTCCCATGCAAGAGATGGGAATGAAATTCAAACACCATGGCACTGTTGATTGCAGGAAAAACATTGAGATGCCTGCTTTTTAAATTCTAGTAATTCCAAATCTCGTCTGAAATTCATGAGACTTCCCATGCTATCATGGAACAACATCAACATGCCGTGGTAAAAAATTCGTCCCATTTGGTGCAGGTTCGGTTATAAGCTTCTCACAAACTAGAGCTTCTGAAAACAAGCATGATTGTTTCAATATGAAACATACCACCTTTGGGGACGGAATGATATCCGTTGCCTCTTATTGCTTTCAAAAATTTCTAGTGTCAACATAGAACAACATGAGTGTTGTGTTTAATCTTGGAATTTTTCGGGGTTCGTTTGGCCATTTTTGCACATTAACTAGGTTTTCTAGGCATTTTATGTGCATAATTCAAATTTTAACAACAAGCACATGCTCCAATGCACTAAAGTTGGTTGAAAAATCACATGTGTGTCCTTGGGTGAATTTGTAGGTCCCATGCAAGTGATGGGAATGAAATTCAAACACCAGGGCACTGTTGATGGCCGGCAAAACATTGAGATGCCTAGTTTTTATATTCTAGTAAATCCAAAACTCATCTGAAATTCATGAAACTTGGCATGCTATCATGGAGCGGCGTCAACCTGCCGTGGTAAAAAATTTGTCCCATTTGGGGCAGGTTCAGGTATAACCTTATCACAAACCAGAGCTTCTCACAACAAGCACGATGGTTCGATAGGGAACGTCCCACCTTTGGGGATGAAACGATATCCATTGCCGCTTATTGCTTTCAAAAAAATTCTAGTGTCAACACAGAACAACATGAGTGTTGTGTCAATTTTTGTGATTTTTCAGGGTTCGTTTGGACATTTTTAGGCATTAACTGGGTTTTCTATGCATTTTATGTGCATAATTCAAATTCAAACTACAAGCACATGCACCAATGCACTAACATTGTTTGAAAAATCTAATATGTGTCCTTGGGTGAATTTCTACGTCCCATGCAAGAGATGGGAATGAAATTCAAACACCATGGCACTGTTGATTGCAGGAAAAACATTGAGATGCCTGCTTTTTAAATTCTAGTAAATCCAAATCTCATCTGAAATTCATGAGACTTCCCATGCTACCATGGAACGACATCAACATGCCATGGTAAAAAATTCGTCCCATTTGGGGCAGGTTCGGTTATAATCTTCTCACAAACTAGAGCTTCTCAAAACAAGCATGATTGTTTCAATATGAAACATACCACCTTTGGGGACGGAATGATATCCGTTGTCTCTTATTGCTTTCAAAAATTTCTAGTGTCAACATAGAACAACATGAGTGTTGTGTTTAATCTTGGAATTTTTCGGGGTTCGTTTGGCCATTTTTGTACATTAACTAGGTTTTCTAGGTATTTTATGTGGATAATTCAAATTTAACAACAAGCACATGCTCCAATGCACTAAAGTTCGTTGAAAAATCACATGTGTGTCCTTGGGTGAATTTGTAGGTCCCATGCAAGTGATGGGAATGAAATTCAAACACCAGGGCACTGTTGATTGCTGGCAAAACGTTGAGATGCCTGGTTTTTATATTCTAGTAAATCCAAAACTCATCTGAAATTCATGGAACTTGGCATGCTATCATGGAGCGGCGTCAACATGCCGTGGTAAAAAATTTGTCCCATTTGGGGCAGGTTCGGGTATAAGCTTATCACAAACCAGAGCTTCTCACAACAAGCACGATGGTTTCGATAGGGAACGTCCCACCTTTCAGGATGAAACGATATCCATTGCCGCTTATTGCTTTCAAAACTTTTCTAGTGTCAACACAGAACAACATGAGTGTTGTGTGAATTTTTGTGATTTTTCACGGTTCGTTTGGACATTTTTAGGCATCAACTGGGTTTTCTATGCATTTTATGTGCATAATTCAAATTCAAACTACAAGCACATGCACCAATGCACTAACGTTGTTTGAAAAATCTAATATGTGTCCTTGGGTGAATTTCTACGTCCCATGCAAGAGATGGAAATGAAATTCAAACACCATGGCACTGTTGATTGCAGGAAAAACATTGAGATACCTGCTTTTTAAATTCTAGTAAATCCAAATCTCGTCTGAAATTCATGAGACTTCCCATGCTATCATGGAACGACATCAACATGCCATGGTAAAAAATTCGTCCCATTTGGGGCAGGTTCGGTTATAAGCTTCTCACAAACTAGAGCCTCTCAAAACAAGCATGATTGTTTCAATATGAAACATACCACCTTTGGGGACGGAATGATATCCGTTGCCTCTTATTGCTTTCAAAAATTTCTAGTGTCAACATAGAACAACATGAGTGTTGTGTTTAATCTTGGAATTTTTCGGGGTTCGTTTGGCCATTTTTGTACATTAACTAGGTTTTCTAGGCATTTTATGTGCATAATTGAAATTTTAACAACAAGCACATGCTCCAATGCACTAAAGTTGGTTGAAAAATCACATGTGTGTCCTTGGGTGAATTTGTAGGTCCCATGCAAGTGATGGGAATGAAATTCAAACACCAGGGAACTGTTGATTGCCGGCAAAACATTGAGATGCCTAGTTTTTATATTCTAGTAAATCCAAAACTCATCTGAAATTCATGAAACTTGGCATGCTATCATGGAGCGGCGTCAACCTGCCGTGGTAAAAAATTTGTCCCATTTGGGGCAGGTTCAGGTATAAGCTTATCACAAACCAGAGCTTCTCACAACAAGCACGATGGTTCGATTGGGAACGTCCCACCTTTGGGGATGAAACGATATCCATTGCCGCTTATTGCTTTCAAAAAAATTCTAGTGTCAACACAGAACAACATGAGTGTTGTGTCAATTTTTGTGATTTTTCAGGGTTCGTTTGGACATTTTTAGGCATTAATTGGGTTTTCTATGCATTTTATGTGCATAATTCAAATTCAAACTACAAGCACATGCACCAATGCACTAACGTTGTTTGAAAAATCTAATATGTGTCCTTGGGTGAATTTCTACGTCCCATGCAAGAGATGGGAATGAAATTCAAACACCATGGCATTGTTGATTGCAGGAAAAACATTGAGATGCCTGCTTTTTAAATTCTAGTAAATCCAAATCTCGTCTGAAATTCATGAGACTTCCCATGCTATCATGGAACGACATCAACATGCCGTGGTAAAAAATTCGCCCCATTTGGGGCAGGTTCGGTTATAAGCTTCTCACAAACTAGAGCTTCTCAAAACAAGCATGATTGTTTCAATATGAAACATACCTCCTTTGGGGACGGAATGATTTCCGTTGCCTCTTGTTGCTTTCAAAAATTTCTAGTGTCAACATAGAACAACATGAGTGTTGTGTTTAATCTTGGAATTTTTCGGGGTTCGTTTGGCCAGTTTTGCACATTAACTAGGTTTTCTAGGCATTTTATGTGCATAATTCAAATTTTAACAACAAGCACATGCTCCAATGCACTAAAGTTGGTTGAAAAATCACATGTGTCTCCTTGGGTGAATTTGTAGGTCCCATGCAAGTGATGCGAATGAAATTCAAACACCAGGGCACTGTTGATGGCCGGCAAAACATTGAGATGCCTAGTTTTTATATTCTAGTAAATCCAAAACTCATCTGAAATTCATGAAACTTGGCATGCTATCATGGAGCGGCGTCAACCTGCCGTGGTAAAAAATTTGTCCCATTTGGGGCAGGTTCAGGTATAAGCTTATCACAAACCAGAGCTTCTCACAACAAGCACGATGGTTCGATAGGGAACGTCCCACCTTTGGGGATGAAACGATATCCATTGCCGCTTATTGCTTTCAAAAAAATTCTAGTGTCAACACAGAACAACATGAGTGTTGTGTCAATTTTTGTGATTTTTCAGGGTTCGTTTGGACATTTTTAGGCATTAACTGGGTTTTCTATGCATTTTATGTGCATAATTCAAATTCAAACTACAAGCACATGCACCAATGCACTAACGTTGTTTGAAAAATCTAATATGTGTCCTTGGGTGAATTTCTACGTCCCATGCAAGAGATGGGAATGAAATTCAAACACCATGGCACTGTTGATTGCAGGAAAAACATTGAGATGCCTGCTTTTTAAATTCTAGTAAATCCAAATCTCATCTGAAATTCATGAGACTTCCCATGCTATCATGGAACGACATCAACATGCCATGGTAAAAAATTCGTCCCATTTGGGGCAGGTTCGGTTATAAGCTTCTCACAAACTAGAGCTTCTCAAAACAAGCATGATTGTTTCAATATGAAACATACCACCTTTGGGGACGGAATGATATCCGTTGCCTCTTATTGCTTTAAAAAATTTCTAGTGTCAACATAGAACAACATGAGTGTTGTGTTTAATCTTGGAATTTTTGGGGTTCGTTTGGCCATTTTTGTACATTAACTAGGTTTTCGAGGTATTTTATGTGCATAATTCAAATTTTAACAACAAGCACATGCTCCAATGCACTAAAGTTGGTTGAAAAATCACATGTGTGTCCTTGGGTGAATTTGTAGGTCCCATGCAAGTGATGGGAATGAAATTCAAACACCAGGGCACTGTTGATTGCTGGCAAAATGTTGAGATGCCTGATTTTTATATTCTAGTAAATCCAAAACTCATCTGAAATTTATGAAACTTGGCATGCTATCATGGAGCGGCGTCAACATGCCGTGGTAACAAATTTGTCCCATTTGGGGCAGGTTCGGGTATAAGCTTATCACAAACCAGAGCTTCTCACAACAAGCACGATGGTTTCGATAGGGAACGTCCCACCTTTCGGGATGAAACGATATCCATTGCCGCTTATTGCCTTCAAAACTTTTCTAGTGTCAACACAGAACAACATGAGTGTTGTGTCAATTTTTGTGATTTTTCACGGTTCGTTTGGACATTTTTAGGCATCAACTGGGTTTTCTATGCATTTTATGTGCATAATTCAAATTCAAACTACAAGCACATGCACCAATGCACTAACGTTGTTTAAAAAATCTAATATGTGTCCTTGGGTGAATTTCTACGTCCCATGCAAGAGATGGGAATGAAATTCAAACACCATGGCACTGTTGATTGCAGGAAAAACATTGAGATACCTGCTTTTTAAATTCTAGTAAATCCAAATCTCGTCTGAAATTCATGAGACTTCCCATGCTATCATGGAACGACATCAACATGCCATGGTAAAAAATTCGTCCCATTTGGGGCAGGTTCGGTTATAAGCTTCTCACAAACTAGAGCTTCTCAAAACAAGCATGATTGTTTCAATATGAAACATACCACCTTTGGGGATGGAATGATATCCGTTGCCTCTTATTGCTTTCAAAAATTTCTAGTGTCAACATAGAACAACATGAGTGTTGTGTTTATTCTTGGAATTTTTCGGGGTTCGTTTGGCCATTTTTGTACATTAACTAGGTTTTCTAGGCATTTTATGTGCATAATTCAAATTTAACAACAAGCACATGCTCCAATGCACTAAAGTTGGTTGAAAAATCACATGTGTGTCCTTGGGTGAATTTGTAGGTCCCATGCAAGTGATGGGAATGAAATTGAAACACCAGGGCACTGTTGATTGCCGGCAAAACGTTGAGATGCCTGGTTTTTATATTCTAGTAAATCCAAAACTCATCTGAAATTCATGAAACTTGGCATGCTATCATGGAGCGGCGTCAACATGCCGTGGTAAAAAATTTGTCCCATTTGGGGCAGGTTCGGGTATAAGCTTATCACAAACCAGAGCTTCTCACAACAAGCACGATGGTTTCGATAGGAAACGTCCCACCTTTGGGGATGAAACGATATCCATTGCCGCTTATTGCTTTCAAAAATTTTCTAGTGTCAACCCAGAACAACATGAGTGTTGTGTCAATTTTTGTGATTTTTCAGGGTTCGTTTGGACATCTTTAGGCATTAACTTGGGTTTCTATGCATTTTATGTGCATAATTCAAATTCAAACTACAAGCACATGCACCAATGCACTAACGTTGTTTGAAAAATCTAATATGTGTCCTTGGGTGAATTTCTACGTCCCATGCAAGAGATGGGAATGAAATTCAAACACCATGGCACTGTTGATTGCAGGAAAAACATTGAGATGCCTGCTTTTTAAATTCTAGTAAATCCAAATCTCGTCTGAAATTCATGAGACTTCCCATGCTATCATGGAACGACATCAACATGCCGTGGTAAAAAATTCGTCCCATTTGGGGCAGGTTCGGTTATAAGCTTCTCACAAACTAGAGCTTCTCAAAACAAGCATGATTGTTTCAATATGAAACGTACCACCTTTGGGGACGGAATGATATCCGTTGCCTCTTATTGCTTTCAAAAATTTCTAGTGTCAACATAGAACAACATGAGTGTTGTGTTTAATCTTGGAATTTTTCGGGGTTCGTTTGGCCATTTTTGTACATTAACTAGGTTTTCTAGGCATTTTATGTGCATAATTCAAATTTTAACAACAAGCACATGCTCCAATGCACTAAAGTTGGTTGAAAAATCACATGTGTGTCCTTGGGTGAGTTTGTAGGTCCCATGCAAGTGATGGGAATGAAATTCAAACACCAGGGCACTGTTGATTGCCGGCAAAACGTTGAGATGCCTGGTTTTTATATTCTAGTAAGTCCAAAACTCATCTGAAATTCATGAAACTTGGCATGCTATCATGGAGCGGCGTCAACATGCCGTGGTAAAAAATTTGTCCCATTTGGGGCAGGTTCGGGTATAAGCTTATCACAAACCAGAGCTTCTCACAACAAGCACGATGGTTTCGATAGGAAACGTCCCACCTTTGGGGATGAAACGATATCCATTGCCGCTTATTGCTTTCAAAAATTTTCTAGTGTCAACCCAGAACAACATGAGTGTTGTGTCAATTTTTGTGATTTTTCAGGGTTCGTTTGGACATTTTTAGGCATTAACTGGGTTTTCTATGCATTTTATGTGCATAATTCAAATTCAAACTACAAGCACATGCACCAATGCACTAACGTTGTTTGAAAAATCTAATATGTGTCCTTGGGTGAATTTCTACGTCCCATGCAAGAGATGGGAATGAAATTCAAACACCATGGCACTGTTGATTGCAGGAAAAACAATGAGATGCCTGCTTTTTAAATTCTAGTAAATCCAAATCTCGTATGAAATTCATGAGACTTCCCATGCTATCATGGAACGACATCAACATGCCGTGGTAAAAAATTCGTCCCATTTGGGGCAGGTTCGGTTATAAGCTTCTCACAAACTAGAGCTTCTCAAAACAAGCATGATTGTTTCAATATGAAACATACCACCTTTGGGGACGGAATGATATCCGTTGCCTCTTATTGCTTTCAAAAATTTCTAGTGTCAACATAGAACAACATGAGTGTTGTGTTTAATATTGGAATTTTTCGGGGTTCGTTTGGCCATTTTTGTACATTAACTAGGTTTTCTAGGCATTTTATGTGCATAATTCAAATTTTAACAACAAGCACATGCTCCAATGCACTAAAGTTGGTTGAAAAATCACATGTGTGTCCTTGGGTGAATTTGTAGGTCCCATGCAAGTGATGGGAATGAAATTCAAACACCAGGCCACTGTTGATTGCCGGCAAAACGTTGAGATGCCTGGTTTTTATATTCTAGTAAATCCAAAACTCATCTGAAATTCATGAAACTTGGCATGCTATCATGGAGCGGCGTCAACATGCCGTGGTAAAAAATTTGTCCCATTTGGGGCAGGTTCGGGTATAAGCTTATCACAAACCAGAGCTTCTCACAACAAGCACGATGGTTTCGATAGGGAACGTCCCAACTTTGGGGATGAAACGATGTCCATTGCCGCTTATTGTTTTCAAAAATTTTCTAGTGTCAACACAGAACAACATGAGTATTGTGTCAATTTTTTTGATTTTTCAGGGTTCGTTTGGACATTTTTAGGCATTAACTGGGTTTTCTATGCATTTTATGTGCATAATTCAAATTCAAACTAGAAGCACATGCACCAATGCACTAACGTTGTTTGAAAAATCTAATATGTATCCTTGGGTGAATTTCGACGTCCCATGCAAGAGATGGGAATGAAATTCAAACACCATGGCACTGTTGATTGCAGGAAAAACATTGAGATGCCTTCTTTTTAAATTCTAGTAAATCCAATTCTTGTCTGAAATTCATGAGACTTCCCATGCTATCATGGAACGACATCAACATGCCATGGTAAAAAATTCGTCCCATTTGGGGCAGGTTCGGTTATAAGCTTCTCACAAACTAGAGCTTCTCAAAACAAGCATGATTGTTTCAATATGAAACATACCACCTTTGGGGACGGCATGATATCCGTTGCCTCTTATTGCTTTCAAAAATTTCTAGTGTCAACATAGAACAACATGAGTGTTGTGTTTAATCTTGGAAATTTTCGGGGTTCGTTTGGCCATTTTTGTACATTAACTAGGTTTTCTAGGCCTTTTATGTGCATAATTCAAATTTTAACAACAAGCACATGCTCCAATGCACTAAAGTTGGGTGAAAAATCACATGTGTGTCCTTGGGTGAATTTGTAGGTCCCATGCAAGTGATGGGAATGAAATTCAAACACCAGGGCACTATCGATTGTCGGGAAAACGTTGATATGCCTGGTTTTTATATTCTAGTAAATCCAAAACTCATCTGAAATTCATGAAACTTGGCATGCTATCATGGAGTGGCGTCAACATGCCATGGTAAAAAATTTGTCCCGTTTGGGGCAGGTTCGGGTATAAGCTTATCACAAACCAGAGCTTCTCTCAACAAGCATGATGGTTTCGATAGGGAACTTCCCACCTTTGGGGATGAAACGATATCCATTGCCGCTTATTGCTTTCAAAAAATTTCTAGTGTCAACACAGAACATCATGAGTTTTGTGTCAATTTTTGTGATTTTTCAGGGTTCGTTTGGACATTTTTAGGCATTAACTGGGTTTTCTATGCATTTTATGTGCATAATTCAATTCAAACTACAAGCACATGCACCAATGCACTAACGTTGTTTGAAAAATCTAATATGTGTCCTTGGGTGAATTTCTACGTCCCATGCAAGAGATGGGAATGAAATTCAAACACCATGGCACTGTTGATTGCAGGAAAAACATTGAGATGCCTGCTTTTTAAATTCTAGTAAATCCAAATCTCGTCTGAAATTCATGAGACTTCCCATGATATCATGGAACGACATCAACATGCCATGGTAAAAAATTCGTCCCATTTGGGGCAGGTTCGGTTATAAGCTTCTCACAAACTAGAGCTTCTCAAAACAAGCATGATTGTTTCAATATGAAACATACCACCTTTGGGGACGGAGTGATATCCGTTGCCTCTTATTGCTTTCAAAAATTTCTAGTGTCAACATAGAACAACATGAGTGTTGTGTTTAATCTTGGAATTTTTCGGGGTTCGTTTGGCCATTTTTGTACATTAACTAGGTTTTCTAGGCATTTTATGTGCATAATTCAAATTTTAACAACAAGCACATGCTCCAATGCACTAAAGTTGATTGAAAAATCACATGTGTGTCCTTGGGTGAATTTGTAGGTCCCATGCAAGTGATGGGAATGAAATTCAAACACCAGGGCGCTGTTGATTGCCGGCAAAACGTTGAGATGCCTGTTTTTATATTCTAGTAAATCCAAAACTCATCTGAAATTCATGAAACTTGGCATGCTATCATGGAGCGGCGTCAACATGCCGTGGTAAAATTTTTTCCCATTTGGGGCAGGTTCGGGTATAAGCTTATCACAAACCAGAGCTTCTCACAACAAGCACGATGGTTTCGATAGGGAACGTCCCACCTTTGGGGATGAAACGATATCCATTGCCGCTTATTGCTTTCAAAAAATTTCTAGTGTCAACACAGAACAACATGAGTGTTGTGTCAATTTTTGTGATTTTTCAGGGTTCGTTTGGACATTTTCAGGCATTAACTGGGTTTTTTATGCATTTTATGTGCATAATTCAAATTCAAACTACAAGCACATGCACCAATGCACTAACGTTGGTTGAAAAATCTAATATGTGTCCTTGGGTGAATTTCTACGTCCCATGCAAGAGATGGGAATGAAATTCAAACACCAGGGCACTGTTGATTGCCGGCAAAACGTTGAGATGCCTGCTTTTTAAATTCTAGTTAATCCAAAACTCGTCTGAAATTCATGAAACTTGGCATACTATCATGGAGCGTCATCAACATGCTGTGTTAAAAAATATTGTCCCATTTGGGGTAGGTTCGGTTATATGCTTCTCACAAACCATAGCTTCACACAACAAGCATGATGGTTTCTATAGGGAATGTACCACCTTTGGGGACGGGATGATATCCGTTGCCTCATATTGCTTTCAAAAAATTCTAGTGTCAACATAGAACTGCACGAGTGTTGTGTTTAATCTTGGAATTTTTTGGGGTTCGTTTGGCCTTTTTATACATTAACTGGTTTTCTAGGCATTTTATGTGCACAATTCAAATTTGAACCACAAACACATGCTCCAATGCACCAAAGTTGGTTGAAAAATCACATGTGTGTCCTTGGGTGAATTTTTTAGGTCCCATGCAAGAGATGGGAATGAATTTCAAACACCAGGGCACTATTGATTGCCGGCAAAATGTTGAGATACCTGGTTTTTAAATTCTAGTAAATCCAAAACTCGTTTGAAATTCATGAAACTTGGCATGCTAACATGGAGCGGCAGGTTTGGTAGGTTTGGGTATAAGCTTCTCACAACAAGTTTGATGGTTTCGATAGGGAATGCACCACCTTTGTGTATGGGACGATATCTGTTGCCTCTTATTGCTTTCAAAAAAATTATAGTGTCAACATAGAACAATATGAGTGTTGTGTTTAATCTTGGAATTTTTGGGGTCCATTTGGCCTTTTTATAAATTAATTGGGTTTCCTTGGCATTTCATGTGCATAATTCAAATTTGAACTACAAGCACATTGCACCAAAGTTGGTTGAAAAGTCACATTTGTGTCCTTGGTTGAATTTCGAGGTCCCGTGCAATAGATGGGAATGAATTTCAGACACCAGGGCAGTATTGATTGCTGGCAACACATTGAGATACCTGGTTATTAACTTCTAGTAAATCAAAAACTCATCCAAAATTCAAGAAACTTGGCATCCTATCATCAAGCGGCATCAACATGCCGCGGTGAAAAGTTTGTCCCATTTGGGGAAGGTTCGGGTATAAGCTTCGCACAAACCAGAGCTTCTCACAACAAGGATGATGGTTTCGATAGGGAACATACCACCTTTAGGGACGGGACGATATCCGTTGCCTCTTATTGCTCTCAAAAAATTTCTACGGTCAACATAGAACAACAGGAGTGTTGTGTTTAATCTTGGAATTCTTCGGGGTTCGTTTGGCCTTTTTTATACATTAACTGGGTTTTCTAGGTATTTTATGTGCATAATTCAAATTTGAACTACAAGCACATACTCCAATGCACCATAGTTGGTTCAAAAATCACATGTTTGTCCTTGGGTGAATTCCTAGGTCACATGCAAGATATGGGAATGAAATTCAAACACCATGACAATGTTGATTGCCGGCAAAACGTTGAGGTGCCTGGTATTTAAATTCTAGTAAATCCAAAACCCGTCTGAAATTCATGAAACTTGGCATACTATCGTGGAGTGGCACCAACATGGCGTGGTAATAAATTTGTCCCATTCGAGGGAGGTTCGGGTATAAGCTTCTCACGAACCAGAGCTTCTCCCAACAAGCATGATGGTTTTGATATGGAATGTACCACCTGTAGGCACGGGACGATATCCGTTGCCTCTTATTGCTTTCAAAATTTTTCTAGTGTCAACATAGAACAACATGAGTGTTGTGTTTAATCTTGGAATTTTTCGAGGTTCGTTTGGCCTTTTTATACATTAACTGCATTTTCTAGGCCCGATGCAACAGATGGGAATGAAATTCAAACACCAGGGCACTGTTGATTGCCGGCAAAAGGTTGAGATGCCTGGTTTTATATTCTAGTAATTCGAAACTCTTCTGAAATCCATGAAAGTTGGCAAACTATCATGGAGCGGTACCAAAATGTCATGGAAACAAAATTGTCCCATTTGGGGCAGGTTCGGGTATAAGCTTCTCACAAACCAGAGCTTCTCACAACAAACATGATGGTTTCGATAGGGAACGTCCCACCTTTGGGGAAGAAACAATATCCATTGCCTCTTATTGCTTTCAAAAATTTTCTAGTGTCAAAATAGAACAACATGAGTGTTGTGTCAATTTTTTTTATTTTTCGAGGTTTGTTTGGACATTTTTAGGCATTAACTGGGTTTTCTAGGCATTTTATGTGCATAATTCAAATTTGAACTACAAGCACATGCACCAATGCACTAAGGTTGGCTGAAAAATCTAATTTGTTTCCATGAGTGAATTTCTAGGTCCCATGCAAGAGATGGGAATGAAATTCAAACACCTCGGCATTGTTGATTGCCGGCAAAATGTTGAGATGCCTGGTTTTTAAATTCTAGTAAATCCAAAACTCGTCTGAAATTCATGAAACTTGGCATGCTATCATGGAGCGGCATCAACATGCTGTGTTAAAAAATTTGTCCCATTTGGGGCAGGTTCGGGTATATGCTTCCCACAAACTAGAGCTTCTCGCAACAAGCATGATGGTTTCGATAGGGAAGTACCAACTTTGGGGACGGGACGATATCCGTTGCCTCTTATTGCTTTCAAAAAATTTATAGTGTCAACTATAACACCCACGATGCGACTATATCTCCCCCGTGTTGAAGCACGACTTAGAGGCATAACCGCATTGAAAGCAATGTCACAAGTGAGATAATCTTCACACAACCCATGTAATACATAAGGGAAAGAGATACATAGTTGGCTTACAATCGCCACTTCACAAAATTACATGAATAAAGCATTACATCATCCAGATACAATCATGGTCCAACTACATAACCAAAATAAAAGAAGACTACCCCAAATGCTACACAGATCCCCGGTCGTCCCAACTGGGCTCCACTACTGATCAACTGGAAAACGGAACAACATAAATAACACGATCTTCATAGAGCTCCTCCTTGAGCTTGGTTGCGTCATCTGCACGGTTCAACGGCACCTGCAAGCTGGTTTTGGAAGTATCTGTGAGTCACGGGGACTCAACAATCTCACACCCTCGCGATCAAGACTATTTAAGCTTATAGGTAGAGTAAAAGGTATGAGGTGGAGCTGCAGCAAGCGACTAGCATATTTGGTGGCTAACGTACACAAATGAGAGCGAGAAGAGAAGGTAAAAGCATGTTCGAACAACTATGATCAATAAGTGATCGTAGAACAACCTACGTCAAGCATTACTCCAACACCGTGTTCACTTCCCGGACCCCGCCGAGAAGAGACCATCACGGTAACACACACGGTAGATGTATTTTAATTAAGGTCAATGTCGGTGTCAAATCCGGCGGATCTCGGGTAGGGGGTCCCGAACTGTGCGTCTAAGGCTGATGGTAACAGGAGGCAGGGGACACGAAGTTTTACCCAGGTTCGGGCCCTCTTCATTGAGGTAAAACCCTACGTCCTGCTTGATTAATATTGATGATATGGGTGGTACAAGAGTAGATCTACCACGAGATCAGAGAGGCTAAACCCTAGAAGCTAGCCTATGGTATGATTGTTGTATATGATCTATCGACTAGCCTGGCCTCGGTTTATATAATGCACCAGAGGCCTAGGATAACAAGAGTCCTAGCCGAATACGCCGGTGGGGTGGAGTCCTTGTCTTGATCACCAAGTCTTGTGGAATCTTCCATGTAGGTGGCAGCTGTCCAAACTAGCCCATGAGTATACGTCCATGTGGGTCCTCGACGCAATCGAACAGATCGGGAGACGACGTGGTGAGTACCTCCTAGTCCAGGACACCGTCAGGAGCCCCCTTAACCGGACTGCATTCGAGGTATCTTTTGCAACCGAGCACCAATGTCGGACTGCTTCCGAGCTCTAACACCGAAATGTATCCGAGCTCCAACGCCGGACTGTGTCCAAGATCCAACACCGGACTATATCGAAGATCTCATAGATCATCTTGGTCCAAAAGAGTTGAAGGAGTTTAGCCGAGCTTAATGTTGGAAATGCCCTCTATGGAGCCAGCCACTAGCGCCTGAGCCTTATGCCGGACTGCTTCCGAGGTGGTGCACCACCCCGACCGTGGGCCAATTTTTTGTCAATATTTTTGTTTGGTGCAATTTATTCTCTGCCGAGATATATAGCTAGTAGCCCTCAAGGTGTGTATCGGTCTAAAACCCGAGATGCACCTGAAGGATGACATAAGACCGCTGATCCCAGTAGCCGCTGAGACTCAGGTGGATTTGCAAAATTGGTCTGAGGATCAACTCCTAGCTTAGCAGAATACTTCAGGACACAAAAAGCGGTGTGCAGAGTCCTCGAGACTCAGGTTGGGTGCGGCCGACCAACCTGAGGATCATAATCTCCCCGAAAACTATATTGCACTTAAATTTTTTGCACTGGATTCCCAATGCAGTAGCCCCCGAGACACTGGTCGGGTGGCACACTAGATCAGGGGATCGATATGCCCCTTTAAAATTAGTAAATGATAAGCCTGAAGCCCAGTAGCCCCGAGCCTTAATGCGGGCACGGGTGGCCGAATTAAGGATTGATATCCAGAGTAAAATCACAAATTATGTGTAATGATTCTATGTATCCAAGTACTTTACATCATTAATGATCGAATCCGCATTGTACAAAACTTTGTTGACCGACCATTGGCTTCCACCTCCTCGGCCAGTAGCCGAGGAGTGTTTGTCCTACTTTATAAAGCCTTTATGAGGGCAAAGATTTACGACAAACAAGACAATCTGGCCATACGGTTTTATAAACAAAGGTACGCAGAGAGATATGTTATATCACTGTGTAACATAATAAATGTCTTCCAAAGAAAATAATCCCACTATCGGTTCCTTTCTTTGGGTTGTCATGCTGAGCATGATCATGAAACCTCAGCTCTAATGTAAGAGCAAAATATTGAGGATTTAGTTTGGGAGGCCAGTTACTAGCCCCCGGTAGAGTTCGGCGACAGTCGAGGTCAAGCCGTAAACACTTCGGCCAATGTTATGAATGGCCAGTCATTTAACACCGTCATTGGATTGCTGACCAGTTTACGCTTATTGTGACAGTCAGTTTTCGGCTTGCTCCACTAAGGTGCTTAACCATGTGAGCTGGAAGCACAATCGCAGTGGTTCTCCCTTTGCACACCTAGCCGAACAAAGCGGAACGTAGGAGGCAAGCACAGGAGCCGGGCAACCCAACTATTGACAGAAGACACAATTCAAAACCAATGCATATATAGTGAGATCCGAGAATGTTTTTGCCGAATCTATAAAGGTGTCCGGCATTGCACTGTGAGACTTCTGCCAGAAACACACAAATAGTTTAAAAGTGCCATAAGCTTGGAAAACCAAAAAAATGTCAGTAAAAACTTGACGTCCGAACAAGATCAAGTGTTCGGGGCCAATCCGAAAATTGGGGAAAAATTGTGCTTCTGTTGTGCATTAATATTACACATCCGATCTCAAGACTTCAAGCGGGTCAGCCTACGGCTGCAGCCTCCTATCCCAAAGGCGGAGTGCTTCTCGTTAGACCAGTTTAGCGAACTAAACTCGAGCGGTCACTAGAGAGAAAATGGGTTATCTGGCTATTGACCACACACTCACGTCGAAAAAGGAGCGATTGAAAAAGACTTTGCAACGACAAAGAAGAAAACACATTTACAATAAAATATCTCAAATAAATTTTAAGAGCCCCCATGTGACTTGGGTAGAAGAATTTTATGTATAATGATTGTATGTACCGAAGTGCTTATATCATATCTTTGTTCAACTGAACTTTAAACACGTCTTAACCGACCGTCGGCTTATCCCTCTTCGGTCAGGGACCGAAAAGTGTTATGTACTCCACCTGTCAAGAATATCGACAGTGTTTCCGATAACCAGGCAACCGGGCCATAAGGCTGTAACAGACAAATCGCGCTCAAGGAACTTACGCTATATTACAGACAAAGTGTAAGAAGCATCTTCGAGGAAAATAGTACCCCCACCGATACCTTTCTTCGGTTCTCATTATTGCTATGAGACTTGTGCAATAGATTTTTTGTACTCATGAGTTCCGTTGTGTGCCGACCATGATTGAAAACAATAAGAGCGCTAGCTTTAGGCTTCACCCAGTCTAAGGTCAGAGCTCGGAGGACCCGGTCGTCACAATCGCAGAGGTCCTCCCTTTACTCCCTAGCCGAACAATCGGGAACGTAGGGGTAAGCGCAGGAGCCAGGCAACCCATCTTGGAAATCGCTTAATACAATATGGTGCATATTGTGGCGTAATACACGAACAAGGAACGAAGCCGTACAAGTATAATCATATGCAAGAGGAAAAGCTTCATAAAGGAAACCTCCAAATAAACGGGGTATTTGAATATGTGTGTCACAAACAAAGTTTGGACAAGGAAATTTTTTACAAGCAACTTTTCTCCAAAAAAGTATAATGCTAGGTCAATGCATGGAAGCGACTTAACTGGTTAATGTGTTCGGCATTGATGACGTGGTCCGAGCTTGATGTGGGACAAGGTTCCATCCCCCAAGCCGGTCCCGAGGTGGCGGAGCGGAGAGCTCGACACGCCGAAGTGGTGACATAGCACGGTCAATGCAGACCGGCAGAGTGACGACGAAGTCTCCGGATCATCTTCCTGTGCACAAAAAATAGTGCAAACCGGAGATAATAGTAATAATAATAATTAAAAAAATCATTGCATAATAAATAATTTATGCAAAGTGAGTAATAAAAGAAATATGTCCTGGCGCCGAAGTCAATGTCCATGCAGGGCGTCGGCGTGATGCGGCAAAGGCGTGGTAAAGCCTGAATTCACAGGTCGGTCCGAGTTCCGGATGCGGCATTCGCCGGAAAATGTACGGAAAATGACCGAACCACCACGCGACCGTCATTAATGTGGCCATCATTTGATAGACATGTGTACAGATGATGGACAAAACCAGAGTAACAATTCCTTGGGAAAAATAAATCCAAACAAGCAAAAAATACTAGGATTAATAGCACCTGGTTTATTTGTTGTAGCAATCTTAAGAAAGGTGATTCCCAAAGTTGGGACTCGATATGCACACCCATTGCCTGATGGGCGATAAAGCGATGGTATGGCGATGCTGGCAAAGGTTGGCTCGCCGAGGCAAAGCCCTCGGTCCAGCTGACGTGACGGAGCTGGTCGGCTAGTGACGCCGAAGTCTCCGGAGTAGGTTGATGAAGAGATGGCGAAGCCCCCGGTCCAGCCGAGATGTCGAAGCCTCGATGTCAGCCGATGAGTCGAAGTAGGTCAGCGTGATGGACACCAGCTTGAAGAAGCAATAGTGTGGCTCTGCCGATGCAGGTCGTGATGTGGTCGATGCCGGCTTGATGAAGTGACCGTGCGGCGATGCCGGTATGCCCGCTCCGTGTAATCCGTGGGGCGGCGATGTTGGTGATGATTTATCCTTCATGATGCCGGACTCTTGTTCGGCTTGCCGAGAAGATGATCCGAAGAAGTTGAACTCGGCTCAACAAAGTGACGACGTGTCTAGCGCAGGTCGACAGCCTTGGAGCAATATCGTCGGACTGATTTGACACCAGCATGATGATGAAGGCGACCTCAGGGGAGGCTTAAAAATTTACGGGCGCGTGTTTAAAAACAACGCACAATACCCTAAAAGAGAATTCCTCTAAAAAGGTTGTCCAATGTCACGTTCATAAAGAAACATGAATTCGGGTCGGATCTGTATTCGCGCAGAAAATGGATCCGAAAGTTGATCCACTCATCGGAAGGTTCCCGGAGTTTGAACCGTCGGATCGAGCTGAAATTTGGAGGGGTGGTAGATATCGGAATCCCGCACTAGATGAACGGCTGGATCTTCCAAAGGACCTCTGAGCTAGGCTCTCGAGACCACGCCCTAAACTCGTCCAGATTTCGGTCCAGATTTGACAGGGCTCCGGTATATCATGGATTGTCGAGGATTCCTTCATTGGAACTCAATGAAAGAACCAATATCGGTGTCAAAACCGGCGGATCTCGGGTACGGGGTCCCGAACTGTGCGTCTAAGGCTGATGGTAACAGGAGGCAGGGGACACGAAGTTTTACCCAGGTTCGAGCCCTCTTCATGGAGGTAAAACCCTACATCCTGCTTGATTAATATTGATGATATGGGAAGTACAAGAGTAGATCTACCACGAGATCAAAGAGGCTAAACCCTAGAAGTTAGCCTATGGAATGATTGTTGTATATGATCTATCGACTATCCTGGCCTCGGTTTATATAATGCACCAGAGGCCTAGGATAACATGAGTCCTAGCCGAATACGCCGGTGGGGTGGAGTCCTTGTCTTGATCACCAAGTCTTGTGGAATCTTCCATGTTTGCGGCAGCTGTCCAAACTGGCGCATGAGTATACGGCCATGGGGGTCCTCGGCCCAATCTAACAGATCGGGAGACGACGTGGTGAGTACCCCCTAGTCCAGGACACCGTTAGTCAACTTCAGGTTTTCTACAACCGGACATTAACAAATTCCCATCTGCCCATAACCGCAGGCACGACTTTAAAAAGATCAATCCCTGCAGGGGTGTCCCAAGTTAGCCCATCAAAAGCTCTCATGGTCAACGAAGGATATTCCTTCTCCAAAGACAATCCGATCAGACTCGGCATCCCGGTTACAAGACATCCTCGACAATGGTAAAACAAGTCGAGCAACACCGCCCGAATGTGCAGACAAATCCCGATAGGAGCTGCATATATCTCGTTCTCAGGGCACACTCAGATGAGGCATCCTACGAGTAAAACCAACCCTCAAGTTGCCCCGAGGTGGCCCCACAGTCTACTCGGTCGGACAAACACTCAGAGGAGCACTGGCCCAGGGGGGTTTAAATAAAGATGACCCTTGAGTCCGCGGAACCCTAGGGAAAAGAGGCTAGGTGGTGAATGGTAAAATCAATGTTGGGCATTGCTGGAGGAGTTTTATTCAAGGCAAACTGTCATGGGGTTCCCATTATAACCCAACCATGTAAGGAACGCAAAATCCAGGAACATAACACCGATATGACGGAAACTAGGGCGGCAAGAGTGGAACAAAACACCAGGCATAAGGCCGAGCCTTCCACCCTTTACCAAGTATATATATGCGTTAATTAAATAAGAGATATTGTGATATCCCAACAAAATAACCATGTTCCAAACATGGAACAAACTCCAATCTTCACCGGCAACTAACAACGCTAGAAGAGGGGCTGAGCAAAGCGGTAACATAGCCAAACAACGGTTTGTTAGGACAAGGTGGGTTAGGGGCTTGGCTTAACAATATGGGAGGCATGATAAGCAAGTGGTAGGTATCGCAGCATGGGCATAGCAAAAGAGCAAGCAACTAGCAAGCAAAGATAGAAGTGATTTCAAGGGTATGGTCATCTTGCCTGGAATCCCGCAAGGAAGAAGAACGAGTCCATGAAGAAGATAAACGGACGTAGTCGAACGGTTCCTCACAAACGCGACGTTATCGTAACCAACCCGAAGAAGCAACACTAGAAAGAAGCGCACAACATAGTAAACAACCAACACATGAACATGGCATGATATGCGCGATGCGGTATGCGGTGCATATGCATGATTTGGAAAAGAATGATTGGACCTGTCCTCAACTTGGAAGTCCAAGAGTGCCACTGGAAGAGGAGTTGATGTCGGTTGAAATCGACATAAAGATCACCGGAATCGGATGCACGGTTTGGAAATGGCAAGCAAAAAAAATATGGCACCAGTCTGCGATAATCAGCACGAGACCATCTAAATGCATCAAGAACAACATGCTACAGCACTCCAACATAGCAACAAAATACATGGTAGGGATCCACTCATGATGCTTGACAAAAGATGAACACTGAGCTATGGTTAATTCACTCATTAACAGGTTCAAACAAGCATGGCAAAAGTGCAAAAGATAACAGGTTTCAGACTTAGTGAAATTAACACAAGACAGGAATTTATCATCAGGAAGCAATGTTTAGAGCATGAAAACTACATGCTACAGGAATATGTAATGGCAAAGCAAGGCATGGCATGAAACTACTCAAAGTATATAACAAAAGTCCCTTAGTGACCATGAGCCAAAAGGGATCAGAAAATACAATTGCAAGCATGTGAACATAGCAAAAACATAAACAGATTCAGACTTAGTGAAAAATTGGAGCATGGAAAAATAGTTAACGAGTACGCATGTTTACGAGCTCGATGCACTCACTACAAAGCATAGCATGACCAACTAAGTATACACCCAGCAAATAGACATGGCATAGAAGCTAGACATGGCAAGAACAACAACATAGCATGCATGGATCAACAACAACAAGCTCGGCAAAATTGCTAAACATGTTAACAATCTGCCAGGAACATTTTATAGCAAAGAGCTCGATTGAGTCAAGCTAGGATGCTCTATAATTGCAAAAAAAAGACATGGATGGATATAGCACAACCTTATCTACAAAACATCCTTACTGATCATGCTCAAAAGAGGCACGGATCACTAGGAAACTACATGAACATATGGCATAAAAATAATGACAGGGTAAGGACTTAGTGAAATTCTAAGTCCCTGAAATCAGCATCATTGAGTAAGCTACTTTGCATGCTTGTGCTAGTCACCACAAAGATCACAAAAATACATGGCATACACCCCTGTAAAGATGGCATGGCATTCTTGAAAACACATGTAGAGCTCAGGATCATAGCATGCACACATTAATCATGGCAAAAATGACAAAAGTGCATTTGCTGAAACAGATCTGAAATAATCCTCACTTAGCCCTCTTCCAACAGCATATCGGGCATCAAGATGAGCTCAAATGAAAATGATGCAACGAGAGTAAATGATGTACTCGTCGAGGCGAACATTTTAATATGCTACAAGCATGAATCGGAGCCACGATGAGGAATTTATGATGCGATGAAGTATGCGTAAAACTACTGGGATCTAGGGACTTAGTGAAAAAAACAGGTGAGCGTCATATAGCAAAACAATGCACGGGCGGGGTTTAGCAGCGGGGCTCACCATGGGCTTCGTCCCAAAATGAAGAGGAGGCGAGGCAGGCCTAGCGAGGCCGACGCGTTGGGCTGAAGGCGGGGCCCACGAAGGGGTCACGGGGGCACGCGGATCGGGCTCCTCCCGATCCTGCGCAAGGCGACGGCGGCGCTCCGGCGAGAGTAGAAGCCGGCGGGGACGAGCGGAGGATGGCCGGAACGGGCCAGATCCGGTGCGGGGAACGCGGAGGATGGCCGCAACGGGCCAGATCCGGTGCGGGGAACACGGAGCCGAGCACGGGAGGCTCCTTCCCGGCGTGGCGGAGCTCCAGGCAGCGGGGCCGCGAAGCCCAGCGACGAGGTGGCGGCTGGTCACCGGTGGGAGGCGCACGGCGGCGTGGCGCTCCGGCGCAGAGACGGCGCCTCGTACATGGAGGCGGGGATGAACAGGCGCAGGGCGGCGGCGGTTCAGGCCGGGCAGGCCCGCGATGGGCTCCGGCGGGCCCGCGGCAAAGTGGGTAGCGGAGCGCTGAGGTGGCGGATGCTGGTTGGTTGCGGCGGCGGTGATGCTGAGGTGGCGCACTCCTGTTGGACGGGGAGATGTGGAGGGCGGACATGTCCGTCGGTGGAAGAAATGTCTGGTGCGTGCGGAGGAGGAGGTTAGGGTTCACTACAAGAACTATGCTCAATTGTGACCTTCTGGCAGTGACCGTGGAAGAAATCGTCATAAATCTATGACCATTTCGATCAAATTGGTCATGGCCTGTTTAGAAGAGTCGAAACCATAAACCATAGTGACTATTTTGGTCAAAAGGTCGCAATTGGCTTACACAAAATGGTCATAAGCAGACAACAGTGGTCGACAACCTTATTTCTAGCTGATTACGACCAATCC
This sequence comes from Triticum dicoccoides, assembly GCF_002162155.2. Lineage (NCBI taxonomy): Eukaryota > Viridiplantae > Streptophyta > Magnoliopsida > Poales > Poaceae > Triticum > Triticum dicoccoides. The sequence goes on from NC_041382.1 coordinate 282,939,639, forward strand.
AGATGGTCATAGTGTTGTAACATGGATGACTGGACGTCCACATCATCAATTTTACCTATGTGTCGTGTCATTTTGGCTTATGTGTCGGTTGTAGCGTCAGTCCGTCCATAGATTGACTTGTTGATTAAACTGGGTCTACATTTACAGATGGGGCCAACTAACACAGTACAAATGACATGTGGGACACGTCCCACAAAGGTGAATAAAGCAGAAAAAGGTGAAATTCACTTTGGCTCATAGGTGTATATGCACCCATTATCTAAATACATATTTTAACAATTAAAAAAATCGAGAAAAAATCCCGCGTGTAAATCCGGACACTATATGTGTGTGCACCAAGTTTCGATGAAAAATGACATTTTCTTGGCTTGTGTAAAAAAGATAATTTTCAATGCTTGATTACAGCTATTCACAAGCCATTTTTAATCTTTTTACACATGCAACAAAAATGCACTTGTTCACCGAAATTTTGTGTGCGCACATAGTATGTCCAGATGTACACACGGGATTTTTTCTATACATATTTGATGATAGGTGTATCTACATCTAAGATCCAAAACACTACTTTCAAAGAAAAAAAGGACCCGTCCCATAAAGGTGAATAAAGCAAAAAAGAAAGGCCACCGCGCGAAAACGCCACTCTCAAAGAAAAAAAGGACCCATCCCACAAAAGTGAACAAAGCAAAAAAGAAACCACACCACGTGATTCGAACTAGCTTCCAGTTGAGTTTCCCTAACGAGACAAACCACCACACCGAAACAAAGACACTAGTACATTCTTCCCTGTAACCTATTTAATGGGTAGTGTCGAGTGGGATTGGGCCTTGGTGGGACAAGGGCACCTTTTTCTTTTATATTTTTCGTCCGCCGAGTGGGCCAACTACTGGGCCGCGGCTCGTTTTTTAACTGTTCTATTTTTTATTCGTTCATTCTTTTTTTACTTTTTTTTATTATTTATACTTCCAATTATTCTATATATGTATTGAAAAACAAACTTCACATAAAACGTTTCAAAAAATGTTAACCAAGCATTTGAAAATCTTACATGCGTCTAAAGAAAAATGTAGAATGAAAACCAACAGAAAGAAATAAAAATGTTCTCGACGTATACGGAAAATATAGGATGAAAACTAGGTCACATATAATAACACAATGCAAATATTTTACGTATTTCTGTTTTTTATTTTCTTATGCCAATTTCAAAATCCGTTCAAATGACGGATATGGCTGTTCATAGCTAGAGATGGAATCTTGCAATACTCTCGGTGGATCTATGATGAAATAGCTACTTGTGTACCCATAAATGAATTTTAGAAAAAAAGACCAAACTGTGAGGCGGTTGTAGTTAAAAATTGACCCAGTTCCTGCTGAATCGGCAGAAATTTGTCAATTTGACGAGATGTGGATAGAAAGCTATTAACGTGCGACCATTTGATTACTTTGACATAGAATATGGTCTACTACTTTTGAAAAATCGAATGGTGCCATTTTGCAAAAAATATTTGGTATTTTCTTAAAAAATAGTTTTTCGCACTCGGCTAATGAAAAATGATTTTTTTGTGCAAAGAAAAATGAAAACACCCTTTGGCAATATTGGTTCAGGAAATTGTACTTGGTTTAGCAAAAGAAATGGCATGAACAATCTTAATTGTTCCACATGTTTTGAATTTAGTCAATGTTATTTCATTTTTGGTTGTCTTCTCTACTTAGAAGAAATAATAAATATCTAGAATTAGAATAACTTTATTCACATTAATTCTCTGGTCTAACAATTTCCTCATATATGATTTTAACAAATATATACTCCCCCGTTCCATAGTAAGTGTCGTATTTGCAGTTCATTGAGATCCGGACATGTTGTTTTTATTGTTTCTCTTGCATGATGAGCTATATGCCTCTTGTCTTTGCCAAGGTTGGCTTGCCTGCATGAGCATGCATGGATATAATTTTGATTAATAAAGATTTAGGATACAATTGAAGTTATATTCATGTTGATCTATTACTGTGAATGACTGTATCAACCATGGAATAGAACGGCCCCGTTTCTGTTTTTGAATTCCAAAGTATCTTTATATCGAGCTATTGAAATTCTATAAAAAAATGAATCTTTCTCTAAGCTGATGTAGGAAATTTTTCTGTCGACTTACACTTTCCATATGTCAAATGTTGTTACTTGTTTTTTACTTTAGATTCTGAACTATATGCCGCTTAAGATAGCATTTGTTTGTACTTTCCAAGGAGTAACAGGAAACAAGTTGCACCCGAGCCCCTCCAATATGGATTCATCTAGGACATCCCGCCACCATATGCACGTCTTATGATTATTGGCAGAACTCCAAGTGAATTTGAAATAGGCCATGGACATGGATCACCAAAGTGAAAAGAATGCCTCCGAGATTCAACCATAAACCGCGACGTTGTTTGATTTTTTGGTATAATGCTAATTCTTTGTCCTCTGTATAGCTATTTTCTCATTGATGCATGCATGAAAAAAATAATCTAGTATTTCCAACGATTTTGTATGTAAATTAAATTGCTAGCCCGTGCAGCAGTGATGACTACTAGCTTAATTTTCATTGGTTACTCATTTGTGACACGGATCAGTGACGTGGCGAACATCCGACCATCCATGCCCAGGAAACCCACATCCATCCATCGTCCATCCATCCACCGCCCCGAAGCCCTCGTCACCTCTGTCCCTCTCCCACGAGACTCTCCTTGCCGCCGCCACCTACGGCAGTCAATCCCGGCCGAATCCGACGGCCGCCGACAGCGTCCAGCACACCCACATGATCCCCTCGGCCCGCTCCTCCATCTCCCTCAGCCAGATTCGATGGGCGCGTCCTCCCGCGACCATGCACAAAACTCTCCATCCACTAGGGTTTGGGCCACCGCGTCACAGGTGTGGCTCCGGCGTTGCTCCGGTGATTCAGATCCACTCTCTTCCCTCATCACACCCCTCCTTCATTCTCCTCCTCACCACGTCCCCTCTAACTCTCAGATCCGCCGTCGCTCGAGCACTGGGACGCCATGTACGGGATGGTTGCTTCCTCCCCTGCCCAGACGCCATCGAGCGGCTAGATCTAGCTGTGTACGATGACGCCAAGTGATAAGGGACGGCCTGGCCTACCACCCCGAAGCCATAGCAAGGCGGATGAGCGAGGAGTAGACCATAGTCGGATGGGAGCCGAGAGGGGTCTAAAGCGATCGTCTCCTTAGAGCACCAAGACGGGTCTGTGGTGGATGCTGGGTTGGAGCTCGGGTCGATGGCGTGGCCATGGACACGACCTCCTCAACCTCGACAGCCAACGCGTCGGCAGTGGAACATCTGATTCCCGAACCTTTTCTTCTCCTCTTTTAATTTAAAGTTCTTATTAGCTTAGTTGTAGATTTCTAAGCATGCCATCTTGTTGTGATTAATTATGTTAATTTAGGTCCAGATTTCAGTTGCTACTACTGTTGCATAATTGACCCTGAATATTCTGTCATCTCATATGCTTCCATGGCGTGCCTACCCAACCTGCTTGAGCAGTAACATAAACCGAGTTATTTGAGCAACCAACCAACAACAGCGTTAGTAGCACCAACTGTGTTCCTATTCTACTCTCTGTTGGAGACTGATGAATGTGTAGAACTTTATGGCAGCCCCATAGGCAACGGGAGACCAGCAAAAGCTGCAAGTGAGAGTGGCGTTGGTGTCGATGACTGCATAGAGTAGTGTGAGCTAGGCTACATCTGATGCGAGTGGAAGAGTGTGTCTTATAGTCAACTCCCACAATGGTCTGTCACCTAGCTCTTTAAATTGTGTTAATTTGCTGTCATCTAGATTCAGAGTTAGTTGTTAGCTTATTCGTACAATATATAAGAATATAGATAGATTTGTAGTTAGTTTTTAGCTATCATCTAGCTCTTTAAATTGAGTTGATTTGCTTACTAAAATTAGGTTGATGCCTTGATGTACTGTTTTCTTGATATGTTTGATGTTCATTGATCGTCCTGATTTGTTAGCACACCAGATAGAAATCTAGACCAATGCCATTCAATAGATTTTTCTAGACATTTTATTGGATCATGAGATGATTGGCGTGGCTGGGTGTGTTTGGCTAACATATTGCATTGGAAATATATTGTTCTTCATTGCCTAATGTCATTGTTGCCGATAATAGGGCATATATATAGCAAGTTATTTTGCTAGTGGCTACTTATGCTTATTGTGTCTTACACTGAAAAATAAAATGCACAATGAGCTTGTTTGACTTTTTTGATGTTATAGTATACTTGATCAGGGCAGTCTATTTCCTGTGATCTTTCCTATCATGTGCACATATTAATTTTTGTTGACTTGAATATGTGATGCCCTTGATTTTTTTACTTAGCTTGACCCAGAACAGCAGCATCCTTGATTTTTACTGACCCCCACCTTGCTCTAGCTCTCATAGACTGGAAGGAGATTTTATGCAGTGGACCTCCTCTCTGGTGGTGAGAGCCTACACGGGTCATGGATCCGACTAATTTCCATGTTTGTGGCCACTCCTGCCACTGCCCTCTCTTTAAGGACATAGCCAGAAAGACGCTCAATAAACAGATCATCGTCCTCTCCAAGGGGAGGGGTTTGCTCAAGCGATAGTAAGTCTCTAGTATTCTCTACCGTGTTGATGTGGCTTGTTTACCTCGTCCTTGCTACACTTGATCGCATTATATGATTTCTGCTCGAGGATCTGATAGAGATGGTTCGTTCAAAGTAGTGGAGTATATGATTCATGTTTTGTTATAGTTTGTTTGTTTGTACCAGTCCTCCGTTTCATGGCTGTTATGTTTCCTTTCCTAATCGCATTGCGCATATATTTGGTACTCAAAATGTGACAGTATTCAGTCAATTTCAGTCTCTGTCGCAGTCCAATAGGCATTGCTTTGTCATTGGACACTGGTAATTAAGAGAGAGCGTTGTATACTCTTTGATTATTTGTCTAGTGATTGCTTGAAGCATCTATCTTACTAGCTTTTAGAATGGAGAAACTCATGTCATTTCATATATGATCTAAATGAAATGATTAGGACTTGTTGCAGTGGATTTATTTGATACTGTATATTGTACTCAAGAAACAACATATGTGCTCCTGAAATGTACTACGTTCTTGTCTGCTACATGTTCCCATTTAAGCTACGTGCCCGATTTAAATTTCAACAATGGTTTGTTTTGCATGCTTACCTGTTTAGTAAACTTGGTGCCATGCTTATTTTTTGTATCTAATAGTAACTTGCAAAAAAATTGTAATTGCCAAGATTGATTTGTTCTGCTTGCCTGCTACAAACTTTTCAAATAACTACTACTTAATTAGTAGCATGTAGACTGGATTATCATTTTGTCAACATTCTATTCCAGAGATATATACAAAAGCATGTGCTGGCCATCCCATGTAGCAATCACTGCTAGTCTGTATTGAGCAAATAGTGCACCGCACTGTAGCTATCCTCGAGCAGCAGCTGCCTCTCAGGACGTGGGAGTGCCTCGTGTACAGTTTAGATTTTCCATTCTTTCTTTCAAAATGCCAGGTGTTGTATTAGTATCATGATGTTAGCTTCTTAAATTCTGCTACTAGGACATCTATTCTTGAATAGGTTGCTTATAAAGTTTCCTAGTCATTCAGAACCAACTGCAATATATTGATGGAGATAGTACTCTGCTCATTTGTACATCTTTCTCTGAATGTCAGTCTAACATGGAAAGTGCTATGGAACAAGAGGTACAAGAAGGTGAAGAACCAAAGGGTGATGTTGCTGTTGTTGCTGATCTTTTCTCAATAAATAATGGCCCTCCAGCAGATTCCCTCACTGGCTGTGTTGTTTTGGTTGGTGCCATCTTATGTTACTGGTTACTAGTGCACAATATGGACACGTGCCATCTTATGAACATGGGGTAATAATACTAAGCTACTGGTTCTGTTATATTGGTTGGTGCATCTTATGAACCTATGGTGTAATGATATTGTTGGGCCTAACTTATTGAAATCCTGGAGAATTATATTATTATCATCATCATTATATTCTCATCTGTTGGTTGACTGCCAAATTGCCCAATGTATTTTTGTTTTTGAGATACTGTTGGTTGTTGTTGGTCACCCTTCAATAAGGGCTGGATTGAAAAAACTAAATTGTGTGAGTGGGCTGGACCGTTTCAAGGCCAAATATAGTTTTTTTATGGAAAACATCAAAATGTTTTTGTTGGGTGGATAAAAGGGCTGGCCCAGTTAATGATGGATTAAATAAATGGGTTGCACACCACAACCCAAGAACTGATCTGTTGGGCTGGGCCCATGCTTGTGGCTCAAAAGTAAATGTAGAAGTGGGCTGAATTATTGGGCTCAGCCCATTAAAACAACTGATTTGGACCAATCCTACATGGCATCCATGTCATTACATGTGCCATGTTGGCTCGGCCACATCAAATCCTACGTGGTCTAGGCTCATTAGTAGTGGCCATAATTTTCGTCAAAGATTTAACGACCAAAATTTTGGTCAAGGGCGGCCATGACCAAAATTCCAGAGAAGGTCACGTTTGTTCGTTCTTGATGGCCAACTGTTGACCTTCCAAATTTGGTCAAAACAGGTCAATAAACGAAAACAATGAAAAATTAACGACCAAAGTGGGGAGTCATAATCGGCCGTATTTCTTGTAGTGGTTTGATCTGCATGGAATTTCGGAGGAGGGCACAAATATATAGGTAGAGGGAGCTAGGAGAGTCCAAATGAGGTGCGGTTTTCGGCCACACGATCGTGATCGAACGCTCTAGATGATGGAAGGGGTTTTGGTGGGTTTTGGGCCACTTTGAAAGGGGTGTTGGGCTGCAACACACACGAGGCCTTTTCGGTCCCTCGGTTAACCGTTGGAGTATCAAACGAAGTCCAAATGGCACGAAACTTGACAGGCGGTCTACCGGTAGTGAACCAAGGCCGCATGACAAGTCTCAGTCCAATCCGAAAATGTTTAATACCCTCACACGAAAAGAGGTAGAAAGGGACACCGGGTGACATAGGAGCGCCAGATTGCAAAACGGACAACGGGAAAAATGCTCGGATGCATGAGACGAACATGTATGCAAATGAAATGCACATGATGACATGATATGAGATGCATGACACGCAGGCAATGACAAGGCAACAACAGTGAATAACTGGAGGACACCTGGCACATCGGTCTCGGGGCGTTACAACACTCCACCACTACGAGAGGATCTCGTCCCGAGATCTAGAATGGCACCGGAGGGAAAAATGGAGGAGAAAGAGAAGAGGTAAAACTAAGTTGCTCCTTTGACAAACGAGTGAAACCAAAGAACCTTGAAAAGGTTAAGCCGTTTCGAGAAAAGAATACAACGGAGATAAATGAAGTTGAAAGCACTCCGTTAGCAAAGAGGAACAAGGAAGAACAATTTTGGGAAGCACTCGGATTGAAAAGAAAAGGAATTGAATAAGAACTTGATAAGATGAGAAGGTAGTTGGTGAAATCACAACATACTGCCTCCGGAACTATTGAATGAATGGAACAATGGGTAAGAAAGATCTCAGACAGCACTCCGGTTGAAAAGAGGTGCAAGTCTTGATAAGGCGAAAAGAACTTGAGAAAAAGGGCACAACACTCTGGTTAAATAGATAAGGAAAGGAAAGAAACATAATCTTGACAAAACAAGATGATGGGTCGAAGAGAGCAACATCACAACCGGATGAAGGAATTAAAGGTCGATCATCGAAACAAAAGAACGGAGAAGAAAATGGCAACTTTTGCCACAAAAGAGCTTGGAAAGGCATCTTTAGGAGAAGGGTCGAACGGAGTTGTTGGAAAACCAACAACGAAAAGAATAAGCTTGTTGTGGGCTTATGGAAAACATATCAAAACTAAGTTGAAATTCTGCCACTGAGGGAAACGATAGATTGGATTGATATCCACGAGCAGACGAGAAAATTATTTCACCGGAAGGATAAATTAAGAACTTGGATCAATTATGAGCACCATAAATAGCAACAATCCTAAGGGAAGACTTTAGGTGAAATATAACCCAAGATAACTCCAAAGGCGAGATTGATGGATTTAGAATACCTCATTCTTAACAACATGAGAATCATGAAACATGAAATCAAATTATGAAGAATGACATAGCACCACCTTAAATGATACAGTAGAAAGAATTGCACTCCGCATTACAAGATGAAGAAACTTGAGCTCCTTAGAAAAGAATCTCGATGACACTTCGCGAAGGAATTAAACCCATCATGTAGAACCTTCATGAAGAACTCCGGTAATAAAGGATGATCTAACGAAAGGAAGGAGAAGTTGAAAACACGAGGTGAATCCTTGCAATGATTGGATGAAACTTTGCAACGAGATAAAATGGAAACTTGGAACTCCGGAAAAGAAAGATAAAGTATCTCGAACAAAGAATGTGATATGATGAAGCACTCTGGAAATTAGAAATTGAATTTACTCGATGAAACAAGAATAGGAATTACATTATGCTTATCCTTCACCAATTTAAATTGATGACAAGCAATGGATTTAGCATACTACTTATTCTCTTTGAAAAGAATTTACAGAGAGATATAGCACGAACTTGGGAAGATCTTCAACAAACCACCGGTAGGATAGAAATAACAAATAAATTGATATGATAAACGAAAGAAGAGAATCTTGAATGAACCACCGTAAGAATTGAAAATGAACGAAGCAAGGGGAACGATTCACTGGTAAGTATTAGCAAATGAATGAAGGTATTTAAGAGAAATCAAGATGCAAGGGAACAGAGAGATCATGAACTGATTAGAGGATATTTGAATGATGCACCACTAAGATTTTGAGAACAATAGCTAAAAGCAGAGAATGAATAATTATGAGACGATGGGCTCCGGAGAATCAAACGGAAAAGACTATTTAATTGCTCCGGATGGGTGAAAATAATTCTCACAATCCAAAAAAACAACTATGAGAGGATGGCATCGAACTAGAACCACGAATCTCTGAGAGAACGGATAAGATATGGAGGTATAGCTCTTCTTCAGTCTTCAAATGTTGAGAGTGAGGACGAGAAACACCACCAAGAATTATTGGGCACGCCGGAATGAAGAATGGAAAAGTTGAGCCAACGATGAAAAGAATTTAAAAGATCTTGGAGAAATACATATGACTGATGATGAATCATTCTTACGTCAAACTTCGAAAAGAAATTTGAGGATAGCTCCAGGAAAATAAGAAGAGTCAGGTAAGATCCTGGGAAAAGACCTGTGGGTGAGGGCCCACTGAAAAGATACACCATTGAATGATTTAAAAGGAAGATTGCGTGGGTTGAATTAAAAGGCTTGAATGAGATAACATCCTCGAAAGAGATTGAACAAAAGCAGAGTGGAAACATGAATCTTTGAGATATCTTGAGCACTCCGAAACAATTGAATAGCAAGCGGGGAATGATTATGAGGTGCACCAGAATAATAAAAGCATTTGAAACAAGGAAAATAGTATGTGATCAACACATAAGGCTTGAATTGAATCCACCGGAGAAGAAAGAGAATGAATGATGATGAACTTGAGGTTCCGTTAGGATCTTCATGAGAATCACCGAGTAAGAACATTTACGGAAAAGAAAGGAGAGACTTAATAATCATAAGATAGATACTTGATAAAGAAATCTTAGTCCTCGAAGAAAAAAGGGTGGGAGGGCAGGAAAAACAAAGACAACTTGGGATGGATGAAACGAACACCGTTGAGAAGAACTGATAATTGATCTTGCTGATATTGAAATGATCGGATCCACTTGAAGAGAAACACGCCGGATGGAAAGGATTGACATGACAATCTCGATTATCATGAAGGATTGGTATTCACAACGGAGTATGAGAACACCGGTTCGGCAAGGTATGGAATCAACACTTGACTTTGAAGCAACTCGAATACCACAACTGAAAACCAAACAAAGGATTGGCTTGGAAAATAAGCCGAAACAAACATATGATAGAGATTTCATCCGAAGTTTTCATGGTGGGGCCTACATGGGCTCGATCGTACAGCACCATCATGTACAAGACAGTGCACATGACATACGAAGCGTCCCCAGTCAGCATAGCCAAGGACTCTTTAAGACACAACAAGACCACTTTAAAACCAACCGTGAATAGGTGGACCACTAGGCGTCGAACCCTAATTTCATATCATACATATGTCGGAAAGATATCCTAAGAGCTACCTGAATTCCCACTTATAAACTCCCTAAACTTTTCGGTTATGCAATCAGGTGTTGGGGATATAGGGGAAGCATAATATCTCACCCAAAACTAGCAAATCCTACATCCAGCTATATCCATCCTTCAACACATAACCAAGAAACCTTCGGAAATCATTTACCTCAACCTTCGAAAAGCATTCGTTATACGAGTTATGGCAATACTCCCGAACTCTCGCCCTAGTACTGGGTGGCGTCGAGGTTATCTCACCAACAACTGCATAAAAAAGATTTTCGATGTCGGCGAAACTCAGGTATTCCAGAACTGCAATGATAAAATTGTGACGACAACAGCTCGGAGCTCAACTCCCTGGTACACTGCCACAACCCCTAAATGTCAGGAGGCACCAAGAACAATGTTCTAGTCACAAAACCATCGGAACGATTCCAAGATACCCGCATGATCCTAAATATTTTTTAGTGAAATTTAAGAAGAAAAGGGTCAAAACTCTACGTCAGGATGCCTCACCAGAGCGACGAAGGGACTGAGGAGTAAAAAGAAGTCCTACTCTCTGATAAATATAATTCCTAAATGACTCAAAACATTTTTTCTAGACTCAACAACGCCAACGATTCGATCAAGCAGGGGGCTCCTAAAGCCGGGGAAGGCTCTGATACCAACTTGTAACGCCCTAGATACGGCTATATCTCCCACGTATCGAAGCATGACTTAGAGGCATAACCGCATTGAAAGCAATGTCGCAAGTGAGGTAATCTTCACACAACCCATGTAATACATAAGGGAGAGAGATACATAGTTGGCTTAGAATCGCCACTTCACACAATTACATGAATAAAGCATTACATCATCCAGATACAATCAAGGTCCGACTACGAAACCAAAATAAAAGAAGACTACCCCAAAGGCTACAGAGATCCCCGATCGTCCCAACTGGGCTCCACTACTGAGCAACTGGAAAACGGAACAACGTAAATAACACGATCTTCATAGAGCTCCTCCTTGAGCTTGGTTGCGTCATATGCACGGTTCAACGGCACCTGCAAGCTGGTTTGGGAAGTATCTGTGAGTCACGGGGACTCAGCAATCTCACACCCTCGCGATCAATACTATTTGAACTTATAGGTAGAGTAAAAGGTATGAGGTGGAGCTGCAGTAAGCGAATAGCATATTTGGTGGCTAACATACGCAAATGAGGGCGAGAAGAGAAGGCAAAAGCACGGTCGAACAACTATGATCAAGAAGTGATCCTAGAACAACCTACGTCAAGCATTACTCCAACACCATGTTCACTTCCCGGATACCGCCGAGAAGAGACCATCACAGTAACACACGCGGTAGATGTATTTTAATTAAGGTCAACTTCAGGTTTTCTACAACCGGACATTAACAAATTCCCATCTGCCCATAACCGCGGGCACGACTTTCGAAAGATCAATCCCTGCAGGGGTGTCCCAACTTAACCCATCAAAAGCTCTCACGGTCAACGAAGGATATTCTTTCTCCCAAGACAATCCGATCAGACTCGGCATCCCGGTTACAAGACATCCTCGACAATGGTAAAACAAGTCCAGCAACACCGCCCGAATGTGCCGACAAATCCCGATAGGAGCTGCACATATCTCGTTCTCAGGGCACACTCAGATGAGACATCCTACGAGTAAAACCAACCCTCAAGTTTCCCCGAGGTGGCCCCGTAGTCTACTCGGTCGGACCAACACTCAGAGGAGCACTGGCCCAGGGGGGTTTAAATAAAGATGACCCTTGATTCCGTAGAACCCAAGGGAAAAAGAGGCTAGGTGGCGAATGGTAAAACCAATGTTGGGCATTGCTGGAGGAGTTTTATTCAAGGCGAACTGTCAAGGGGTTCCCATTATAACCCAACCGTGGAAGGAACGCAAAATCTGGGAACATAACACCGATATGACGGAAACTAGGGCGACAAGAGTGGAACAAAACACTAGGCATAAGTCTGAGCCTTCCACCCTTTACCGAGTATATAGATGTGTTAATTAAATAAGAGATATTGTGATATCCCAACAAAAAAACCATGTTCCAAACATGGAACAAACTCCAATCTTCACCTGCAACTAACAACGCTATAAGAGGGGCTGAGCAAAGCGGTAACATAGCCAAACAATAGTTTGCTAGGACAAGGTGGGTTAGGGGCTTGGCTTAACAATATGGGAGGCATGATAAGCAAGTGGTAGGTATCGCAGCATAGGCATAGCAAAAGAGCGAGCAACTAGCAAGCAAAGATAGAAGTGATTTCGAGGGTATGGTCATCTTGCCTGAAATCCCGCAAGGAAGAAGAACGAGTCCATGTGGAAGACAAACGGACGTAGTCGAGCGGTTCCTCACAAACGCGATGTTATTGGAACCAACCCGAAGAAGCAACACCGGAAAGAAGCACACAACATAGTAAACAACCAACACATGAACATGGCATGATATGCAGGATGCGGTATGCGGTGCATATGTATGATTTGGAAAAGAATGATTGGACCTGACCTCAACTTGGAAGTCCAAGAGTTCCACTGGAAAGAGGAGTTGATTTCGGTTGAAATCGATATAAAGATCACTGGAATCAGATGCACGGTTTGGAAATGGCAAGCAAAACAAATATGGCACCGGTCTGCGATAATCAGCACGAGACCATCTAAATGCATCAAGAACAACATGCTACATCATTCCAACATAGCAACAAAATATATGGCAGGGATCCACTCATGATGCTTGACAAAAGATGAACACTGAGCTACGGCTAATTCACTCATTAACAGGTTCAAACAAGCATGGCAAAACTGCAAAAGATAACATGCTTCAGACTTAGTGAAATTAACACAAGACAGGAATTTATCATCAGGAAGCAATGTTTAGAGCATGAAAACTACATGCTATAGGAACATATCATGGCAAAGCAAGGCATGGCATGAAGCTGCTCTAAGCATATAACAAAAGTCCCTTAGTGACCATGAGCCAAAAGGGATCAGAAAATACAATTTCAAGCATGTGAACATAGCAAAAACATAAACAGATTCAGACTTAGTGAAAAACTGGAGCATGGCAAAACAGTTAACGAGTAGGCATGTTTACGAGCTCGATGCACCCACTACAAAGCATGGAATGACAAAATAAGAATACACCCAGCAAATAGACATGGCATAGAAGCTAGACATGGCAAGAACAACAACATAGCATGCATGGATCAACAACAACAAGCTCGGCAAAATTGCTAAACATGTTAACAATCTGCCAGGAACATTTTACAGCAAAAGTAGAGCTCGATTGAGTCGAGCTAGGGTGCTCCATAATTGCAAACAAAGACACGGATGGATAGAGCACAACCTTATCTACAAAACATGCTTACTGATCATGCTCAAAATAGGCACGGATCACTAGGAAACAACATGAACATATGGCATAAAAATAATGATAGGGCAAGGACTTAGTGAAATTCTAAGTCCCTGGAATCAGAATCATTGAGTAAGCTACTTTGCATGCTTGTGCTAGTCACCACAAAGATGACAAAAATACATGGCATACACCCCTGCAAAGATGGCATGGCATTCTTCAAAACGCATGTAGAGCTCAGGATCATAGCATGCACACATTAATCATGGCAAAAATGACAAAAGTGCATTTGCTGAAACAGATCTGAAATAATCCGCACATAGCCCTCTTCCAACAACATTTCGGGCATCAAGATGAGCTCGAATGAAAATGATGCAATGAGGTGAAACGTTGTACTCGTCGAGTCAAACATTTTGATATGCTACACGCACGAATCGGAGCCACGATGAGGAAGTTATGATGCGATGAAGTATGCATAAAACTACTGGGATCTGGGGACATGGTGAAAAAAACAGGTGTGCGTCATATAGCAAAACAACGCACGGACGGGGTTTAGCAACGGGGCTCACCATGGGCTTCGGCCCAAAACGAAGAGGAGGCAAGGCAGGCCTAGCGATGCCAGTGCGCTGGGCCGAAGGTGGGGCCCACGAAGGGGTCAACAGGGGCACGCGGATCGGGCTCCTCCCGATCCCGCGCAAGGCGACGGCGGCACTCCGGCGCTCCGGCGAGCAGAAGCCGGCGGGGACAAGCGGTGGATGGCCGGAATGGGCTAGATCCGATGCGGGGAACGCGGAGGATGGCCGGAACGGGCCAGATCCGGTGCGGGGAACGCGGAGCCGGGCGCGGGAGGCTCCTTCCCGGCGCGGCGGAGCTTCAGGCAGCGGGGCCGCGAAGCCCGGCGGCAAGGTGGCGGCTGGTCACCGGTGGAAGGCGCATGGCGGCGTGGCGCTCCGGCGCGGAGGCGGCGCCTCAGACATGGCGGCGGGGATGAACAGGCACGGGGCGGCGGCGGTTCAGGCCGGGCGGGCCCGCCATGGGCTCCGGTGGGCCCGGGGCGAAGTGGGGCGGCGCGGCGCTGAGGTGGCGGATGTTGGTCGGTTGCAGCGGCGGTGATGCTGAGGTGGCACACTCCTATTTGACGGGGCGATGTGGAGGGCGGACATGTCCGTCGGTGGAAGAAATGTCCGGTGCGCGCGGAGGAGGAGGTTAGGGTTTGATCTGCGCAAAATTTCGGGGGAGGGCACAAATATATAGGTAGAGGGAGCTAGGAGAGTCCAAATTCGGTGCGGTTTTCGGCTACACGATCGTGATCGAACACTCTATATGAAGGATGGGGTTTTGGTGGGTTTTGGGCCACTTTGAAAGGGGTGCTGGGCTGCAACACACACGAGGCCTTTTCGGTCCCTCGGTTAACCGCTGGAGTATCAAACGAAGTCCAAATGGCACGAAACTTGACAGGCGGTCTACCGGTAGTGAACCAAGGCCGCATGACAAGTCTCGGTCCAATCCGAAAACGTTTAACACCCGCACACGAAAAGAGGTAGAAAGGGACACCGGGTGACATAGGAGCGCCGGATTGCAAAACGGACAACGGAAAAAATGCTCGGATGCATGAGACGAACATGTATGCCAATGAAATGCACATGATGACATGATATGAGATGCATGACACACAAGCAATGACAAGGCAACAACAGCGAATAACTGGAGGACACCTGGCACATCGGTCTCGGGGCGTTACATCAACATAGAACAACAGGAGTGTTGTGTTTAATCTTGTAATTTTTCGGGGTTCGTTTGGCCTTTTTTATACATTAACTGTGTTTTCTAGGCATTTTAGGTGCATAATTCAAATTTGAACAACAAGCGCATGCTCCAATGCACTAAAGTTGGTTAAAAAATCACATGTGTGTCCTTGGGTGAATTTCTAGGTCCCATGCAAGAGATGGGAATGAAATTCAAACACCTGGGCACTATTGATTGCCGGCAAAACATTGAGGTGCCTGGTTTTTATATTCTAGTAAATCCAAAACTCGTCTGAAATTCATGAAACTTGGCCTGCTATCATGGAGCGGCACCAACATGGAGTGGTAATAAATTTGTCCCATTTGGGGCTGGTTCGGGTATAAGCTTCTCTCAAACTAGAGCTTCTCACAACAAGCATGATGGTTTCGATAGGGAATGTACCACCTTTAGGGATGGGACGATATCCGTTGCTCTTATTGCTTTCAAAAAATTTCTAGTGTCAACATAGAACAACAGGAGTGTTGTGTTTAATCTTGGAATTTTTCGAGGTTCATTTGGCCTTTTTTATACATTAACTAGGTTTTCTAGGCATTTTATGTGCATGATGCAAATTTGAACTACAAGCACAAGCTCCAATGCACCATAGTTGGTTGAAAAATCACATTTGTGTCCTTGGGTGAATTTCTAGGTCCCATGCCAGAGATGGGAATGAAATTCAAACACCATGGCACTATTGATTGCGGGCAAAACATTGAGATGCCTGGTTTTTAAATTCTACTAAATCCAAATCTCATCTGAAATTCATGAGACTTGGCATGCTATCATGGAGCGACATCAACATGCCGTGGTAAACAATTTGTCCCATTTGGGGCAGGTTCGGTATAAGCTTCTCATAAAGTAGAGCTTCTCACAACAAGCATGATGGTTTCGATAGGGAACGTCCCACCTTTGGGCACGAAACGATATCCATTGCCTCTTATTGCTTTAAAAAAATTCTAGTGTCAACATAGAACAACAGGAGTGTTGTGTCAATTTTTTTGATTTTTCGGGGTTCGTTTGGACATTTTTAGGCATTAACTGGGTTTTCTAGGCATTTTATGTGCATAATTCAAATTTGAACTACAAGCACATGCACCAATGCACTAAGGTTGGTTGAAAAATCTAATATGTGTCCTTGGGTGAATTTATATGTCCCATGCAAGAGATGGGAATGAAATTTAAACACCACGCCACTATTGATTGCCGGCAAAATGTTGAGATGCCTGGTTTTTAAATTCTAGTAAATCCAAAACTCGTCTGAAATTCATGAAACTTGGCATGCTATCATGGAGCGGCATCAACATGTCGTGTTAAAATTTTTGTCCCATTTGGGGCAGGTTCGGGTATATGCTTCTCACAAACTAGAGCTTCTCACAACAAGCATGATGGTTTCGGTAGGGAACGTCCCACCTTTGGGGACGAAACGATATCCATTGCCTCTTATTGCTTTCATAAAATTTCTCGTGTCAACATAGAACAACAAGAGTGTTGTGTCAATTTTTGGGATTTTTCGGGGTTTGTTTGGACATTTTTATGCATTAACTGACTTTTCAATGCATTTATGTGCATAATTCAAATTTGAAGTACATGCACATGCTCTAGTGCATATAAATTGGTTGAAAAATCAAATCGGTGTCCTTGCGTGCATGATTAGGTCCCATGCAAGAAATGGGAATGAATTTCAAACACCAGGGCACCGTTGATTGCAGGCAAAACATTGAGATGCCTGGTTTTTAAATTCTAGTAAATTCATGAAACTTGGCATGATATCATGGAATGGCATCGGACATGCTGTGGCATTTTTCGTGTCCATTTTGGGAGTAGGCGCACTCGAATAATGACAGCCAACAAAGGCATTTTGAAAAAATAGCTGCCATTTTAATATCTCAAATGTGTGTATAATTCAAACCTTGTGTGTTCTGTTAACCAGTCACATGACGCCATGTGTCTTCATTTTAATAGCTGTAGGAGGTGTCGTGCGGACAGCTGTTTGACCTTGACTGAATGGGAGGCGTGCAAGCACAGTCCAGTGCACAGGCTGACCGAGAGGCGTGCAAGTTGTCCTCCAATCCACAGGCTCACCGGGAAGAGTGTGAGCTGTACGTTGCACATGCTCACTGGGAAAGGGGGCCCTTTGACTTCCATGCCCGCCCGCCTTCCTCTCCATTAGTGGCGCCCGAGCCACTCTTTAATACGTCTGGCCTTACTGTTCGCCTCCCATTCCCCTCCCTCCCACAGACCTCCCCCAACGCCACGGCGTAGAATGATCATCTGCCACTAGTCTTCAAGTTTGGTGAAGTCAACTCCAAGCCAGAGGAGATAGAAATAAGGAGGAATGGGGCCTCATGGACATGGCCTAGAACAAGCTGGTCGTGGCGGTTGCTGCCCCTGCTCCTGTCCCAGCTCCCATCCCCACGCCCACGCCAGCGACCATCCACGTAGCATTGACGGGCTGGTCGCCGAGCACTATCGTAGACCTGGAAGCCGCGGGCATCAGTGATGTCTCCGCGGACCCGAGCGCACTCGTGTACATGCTAGCGCCAGTGCCCGTGCGCGCCCCTCCACCAACCGTGGCGCCGACCCCCTTGCGAATGGCTGCACCTGCCGCTCCCATGCCCCTGCCCGTGCGTGCCTCTCTACCCACCACGCAGACGGTCGCCCGTGTGTTTGGCTGCACCCGCCGCGCCCGTGCCCGTTCCCGTGTGCGTGCCCCCCTCAGCAGCATGGGACGCTGCCATTTAGCGCTACCTCTCAGCGGCGAAAGTTGCCGTCCTCCCGCGCCCCCATCGATCGCGCGATGACATGATGTTCGATTTCCAAGTGAAGAACATTTTGTGCTGCCTTGAAGACTTCAACAACGGCGTCCCGGAGGACGACAACGACGGCGCGGCACGCCGCCACCGCAGGAAATAGTTTTTTGGGGTTTAATACTATATCTCGAATTCTCGATCATATGAATATAAATTCGCAATGTGACTAAATGAAAGATATGGTTTGAACGAACTTGCATTTTTCTATCTTAGTGTACAGACTTATCAAACAATTTTCTTTTGAAAAAAAGCCAATGGTTTTTAAATATAAAACACTCATCGCAAACGTTTTAGGTAGAACACCTGTATGCAAACCGACAGCTTCCCCAGGAAGCAAAGGGAAAATGTGTCGAGCAGGAATTCTGCATCCCTTCAACGCAAACGGTTGTTTTGCATGACCCATGTGCAAGAACGTACAAACAATTGGGTAAGCTTTGCATATCTATCATTTTGGGTATGGTGCCATTTGTCAAACTGGAAAGATTGACATTTGTTTATCTAGTAACATTGCCATTTGTCAACCATGTAACACTGCAATTCGTCAAAATATGCAGCTACAAATCACTAGCACTATCTAATTTTTGCAACTAAAATGACTAGCACTGTTCATATGGACACCACTAGCAGGCGTGAGTTGATGGACGCATATGCAAATGTACCGTTGATTACATACAACAAGTCATCAACCCACAACGGCAACAAGGATACACGTTGGATTATAGATCATTTCCAACAAAACTTTCTAGTAAAGTTTTTCTCACACAACAAATAACAAAGTGATGAAATGAACTTCAACTCAACCACTCGTCGGTGTTGGAAACACTTGCTTTGAACTATAAGTGATTCTCTGCGAAGGGCCAGCTACTGTCAATCTCGAGACCAACGCAGGACAGATCATCGAAGCTGAAGCGGCCTATGTCAGGACCCATATTGGGACGGTAGGGAAGCATAGTAATGTCCCAGGTATAGATACAGTTGCTTCTCATAAATCGTAGTAACATTGTGTCAACAGCAGCTGGATCGCCTTCCACCATCATTGGATAGTTTTGTCCAAGGAAGAGCGAGTTTCCAACAAGACTTTCAATACTGAACCAGGGAGAAGGTGTTGGCGCTAGTAAACTAGTATCCATCCCGAATACCCTGCAACGGATGTTGGAATAGGTCCGAAGAGTGCGACCATGCAAGACAACACCTGCTTCCTTAGTAACATCAACAGTACTGTGTATACATACAAGAAGAGGTGATCCATCGAAATAAGTTGCCAGGCGCCACTGAGTATATGGGTCCTGCTCGTCCTCATGCTCGTAAAAAATTTCAAGTATAGGTGGTGGAATGTTCACAGGACCTTGGAAACACAAAAATTTTAATTAGTAAAGGGAAACTAGCTAACTCGCATGCATGTGGGTGAAACAATTATAATTACGATGGAAGATAAACGTACCGAAAGCATCAGGATTCCATTCAAAAATAGTGCCACGAGTGGTGGAAGCAAACACAAGACCCTCATATTGAATTGCATCACATTACTCATTCGTGTGCAAAAATTGATTTTTGAGCAATATCCATCGAGGCGTGGAAGTAAGGACGGCAACAAGCTTGTCGAAGATAGCAACAAGTTCATAGTTCGTGTAATCCCAAGAGCAGTTGGGAACTCGAAAAATTGCTATCTTCTGTGACAACAGTCAACGTGATCGTATTTCAACTCACGTAGAATACCGGTGTACTCAACCTCTGGGCAGTCGTCTGAGATTTTTGTAAGTGGAAACCAGTGACAAGTGTACACATTCACAAGTTCCCACTCGCAGTTGTACCCAATATAAACAACCCAATCTCGATTTGCGCTTGCCCAAGCCTTGCCCTCAAGCGATGGCATCTTAACAATATATGTATCATTATCAAGCGGCATCGACTTAGACAAGGCGAGGCTTCCCTCGTCCCCGCGCCAGTCAGCAGGGTCATGTCGAAGAAGATAGGGGAGATCAAACCGCTCTGGGACCCTTGGGTTCCTTGTAATGGTGTTATTAGTTGAGTCGAGAATGGTCTTGAACAAACCTGCAATGCTAGCCGAGGTGATGAAGTCACACCGATCAATGAGTTCCTCCACCGCGTCATCATTCAGATCGGGGCAAGAATAACGGGGTCATTTTCGGCCTATTCCCTCCATGGAGAAGACGATCAAACAATGGCGGAAGGAAGGGTGAAGGAAGAGCTAGCGTGCGGTAGCAGTTCCAAATCAAGTGGTAAAGGCGAAGAGTCGATGGACAGTTGCCACGGTACACGAAGAGGCGCCTGGGAGCGAACGGTTGCCACAGAGGTCTCACACTAACGACAAGGGACGAGTGAACCGCATGCTTATATCACACACACCTTGATCTGGCTGACCGTTTCTTTTGTGTTTCGTAATCACAAACAATTCATCCGAGTGAACCGTATGCTATATATCACACACACCTTCATCTGACTGCTCATTTCTTTTGTTCCTCCTCATAACAAACAGTTCATCTGAGTGAACCGTATGTTGTGTATCGCACACGCCTTCATCTGTCTGCCCATTTCTTTTGTTCCTCCTCATCGTAAACAATTAATTTAACTAAGCCGTATGCCCTTCATCACACACGCAACTAAAATCTGAACCGTGTTTGATGCATCCGTCATCGCAAATGTTTTATAGATTTTTGATGGTTTTGATACACTTCCGTTTGCGATTATTGCATCGCACACAGTTTCTTGAAGGGTCTCTGATCGTAGTGTCGCGTTAGCAGCATCCTACAGTAGTGCACGTTTTTATGTTTGAATGATTATCAGGATTGGGATAGCAATTTTGAGGTCCCCTCGAGTTCGAAATGATAATTACCTTGAAGGTACATGTTTTGCAATTTTTTATACTGGCATTAGTTAATAATGCTAGTTACCTTTAGACTTTTGTATTTGGTTTTGTGCTGTTGCATAGCTAGTATACAAATGCTGAAACTTGTTACCTTTACATTTTGTATTGTTAATGCTTATAGAAATCTTCCAGTGCTAGCTTATGGAAATATGTTCAGTAAAACCATTGTATTGTACCCCGTAATAAAAAAACTACTCTACTGTTGCACTAGCCACTGGAATAGTGTATATTTGTTATGTTCAAATGGTGTTGCATTAGCATATGGACATATATAAAGTGTGGAAAGCTTTCCTAGATATGTGCTTAAGAAAACTACTACATGTTTTTCTAAATACTAGATGTCTGGGTACTTTTAATTGAACTGCGAAAACATCTTATATTAAGGAATAGAGGCTCTAGAGTTCACTCAAATTATCCCGGTAAAGCTAGTCACACCTTTGTTAAATTTAATGTTCATTATGTTATCAGAGGAGGTCTGTATGTTTGTCTCTAATGCATGTCGATTACATACCAGACATCATGATGTAATTTTAAGTCATTTCTTTTTGTACAGTTTCACCGAATTGTCAAGGCAGAGATGGCATTTTATTTTAGTTGAGCTGCAAAAAATATGCTTAAAAGAAGAGGAAAGGTCAAGAATGGTTCACTTTAAGAAAATACTATGTATGCCTTCCTCACATCAGCCATTGTTGCCTTATTTATTCCTTCAAACAGGTGGTTAGAAACAGTCTTGCTACCTTTTCCCATTAAGAAATTGGAATGCTTATATTTGTCAGTCTATGCTTCAACTAGTGCTAGTTTTATAGTGATCACACTTTCAATATCTATGCAAACATGGATGCTCGATTTTAGTGGAACTACATAAAAAGTCTAAATGGTTCAACATTAGGGGCATGTTTTCTTCCAAACCGTTATATCCATTTGGTGGCACTATGAGCTGTTCATTCCAAAGGTACATGGTGTGCTACTATCTCCCTACTCTTTTCGTAATGTCATTAGATAGTAATATTAGTGGTTTGCATGTGAATTTATTGGCAGGGTGGACCTACCTTGGAGGCGCAGGACATGATACAATGATGGGATGCTCTATTTCGGTTGTATCGGTTTCACCTCTTCCATCACTGTGAACATGGATATCCTTGGTCTAATGAAGAATAGGCACTATATTTCTGCTCTGGACAAGCAAATCAATTCAGTACGGAATTGTCCAGGGCAAAACATGATAGTATCAAATTGTCCAGTGCAAGAAATGACAGATGCTAAGCGGAAGAGACGTGTTTAAACCGAAAATACAAGGTGGGGTATATGTTTACTAGCTGGTTGATAGTTGTGCAGACAGATATCTGCCCATTACTATTTGGCAAACAAACAAAGTGCCCGCAATTTTTGTGGAACTGCACAAGAGAATAGTATAGTCATTGCATGAAGTGCCATTTGAAAATAGACACAGAAAGATTGGATAGTCACTTCATGGACTGCACAAAAGTAGTACTGTACTATTTATTGGCCAACACTAGGTGCTTCACTGCTTTATTCTGATTATACAATGGGCATCATTTTGCCTAAGTTAAAGTTTGTGTTCCAAAAATATACTCGCCGTGTGATCGAGAGAAGACCAAATCATATTGCAGTGGATGTTCCTCCATCATTTGTGGTTCACACTCATGGTTCCAACTGTTGGTGAAACCACTTACGTTTGTAAGAGGAATTGTAGACTTCACAAACAAATTTGTCTTTCACTCTGTACTGAATGTTGGCCTAGAGAAGCATGCATGTTAGTAGGAAGAACATATGTTTTCTCTAGATCTTTGCTTTTGGAGCTACATATTTGTATATGATCTATGAATCATTGAGATGCATTGACATGTTGATCTTATGTATGGGAATCGTACAAGTTGGTTGTGAATTTGGGCTACTAATGTGAACGTATTACAATGTTAGGCCTATGAGTCTCATGTGAACATTTCGAACAGATCGGATCTTACTACTGTGCAGAAAATGATCCTTATTTTTGTGTTCTCAGTGTTTAAAAGTTACTAGCAGTTCCTTATTTCTGTTCGCTCAATGTTTAAAAGTTACTGATTGATCACTAGCTAGCCTAATAATACACTCCTGGCCGTTTTAGTTGCCACGCAAGATCTGAAGTGGCAGTTTATTGAATAAAAATGCCTACATCTGAAGAAACTGAAATGCTGTTATGAAGAAAATGTCATGCAAATCTGAAGAAACTGCTAGCAGAAACGTTGGCAAATGCCTTATATCCTAGCGAATATTCATCCGCTATTGCGATCCTACACATACGCTATCTGATCGACTCGATGCTACGCGAATAATCAGCGGATCACGCATGACCCTCATCTGGATGAATCAAGCGCGCTCGTTTGACCGTTATGCCGACGTGCGACCTAGCATGGACGGGATGCACCACTGATGGGACGGGACAGGATGGCACAGTCATAATTTCAGTTTTTCTAGTTTTCCACGGAAAGCTGGCGCGCTAAGCCATGCTTGCGTATGCATTGAATTCCGATGACCGCGATGACCATCGTATTTCCCGCGACACGCTGGTTTACCTACTTTCCGCCTATAATTACTAGTTCTCGGCGTTCTCCGGTGGCACCATCACCCAACTCGCCCTATCCTCATAAGCCCCCGCTGGCCCGACATCCCTCGCCACTTGTCCTTGCTCTCGCCACGTCGGTCCTGCCCCGCCCGTCCGCAGTTCTCGATGCTGGAGGCGGTCACCACTGGAACTAGTGTTTGGTTTTTCACTAGAAGGTAGACGGAGGGAGGATGCATTCTATCGGTGTTTAGATGGCAATGCGGAGTATGAGGACTTGTTGGAGCATGGCCGCCTGGTGGAGGAGTAGTGTATCACTGATTTGCGCCTCCAGCAAGGCATGGAGCAGCAGTGCCCTCACACTCTGAGTCGCGAGCAGAGCACCCGCAACTGGGCCGACTACGTGGAGGCTGGCGCCCAGCAAATAGCCCTGTAGGCTGTCGGGCAAGCATGCGTTTGCGATGCCGAATTTTACTACCAGCTCGTCAAGTGGGTTTCCCGCTTAGAAGCCGAAGCTTCGGTGGACCACGCCGGCATGGAAAGGGCCAACGCGCGTGAGCAACTCGCCCTATCACACCTCTGGCAAGTCCGAGGCAAGGAGGAGGATGTCAGTGCCGGTGTTTAGCGTGTACCGCAGATGGTGGCCGACATCGTCTAGTTAGCTAAGAGTAAGTTAGTACTTCTGCACTACTAGAGTATTACTGGGAGTAGATAGTTAACTTGGCTATGATGGTTTTCAACGTGGAACTATATCTGGATCGGACCTGTTACTTTGCTCTGAATGTTGAACTTTCTGTTTGAACATATGGAATGCATTGTTACTTTTTTAAATGGGCTGCATTTGTTCGCCACGGGTTTAGAGGCTGGCTTGTGGGCCTAATAGGTTGACGTATACACAATCGGAAGATGATTGTATGCCGAGAGGATGATAGCAGGGACACACCAGGGTCATGGCAGTATGCAAGAAAGTGCCTCCTTATTTCAAGCCAAAAAAATGGTTCCTCCTAATGGATTACTGACATCTGGGTCCCATGCCATTGTCAGCGTAGTCAATAAACGAGAATTGCACAACGAGCGGCTGACACCAGTGACCCAGCAACTCCCCAGTTTTTGTTGTTTTTGAGATGGAAGGAGGGTGTCAACTGGGCTGTGCGGGGCACTCTGTCCTATCTAGTCAGCCTTTTCTTTTATGTTTACCACAAGACAAGCCCAGTAGTTTTTTTTTTTGAAAATGGCTAGCCTAGTTTTTTTGTTATTTTGTAGAATACCCAACCAAGGCCTACTTGCTTTGTCTGCCCTAATGGGCCGCAAATCCTTCAAGACGAGGAGAGCTTCATTCGGTAGCCCAGAAAATGGGCTATCAGTAATGTGAAATAGGATGTACATTTTTAAAACACATCAAACCAGGAATTAGTTTCAAATTCCTTTTTTTCATTTCGAGATTTTATATTCCATTTATTTTTATGTGTGGGCAATTATTTGGATTTTATATTGATATAGATTTATTTTTAAAATTAGTTTGAATGTGAATTAGTTTGAATGTGACTCGAAATTTTGGGATTAAAAACAGTTCGGACCGCAACGAAATATGCAAAATTTTGTATAGTTTTTTAACTGTGACCACAATATGGGCTGTAATGTTGAAAAATGAATATGGGCTCCAAGAAAACCTTAAGAATTAGCAAATGGGCTATAAATTGTTAGAAATAATGGCAGATGCGCTTACTTGTGCGCCTACTATAGGTTGACGCGTACACTTCCCTAAAAAAAGGTTGACGCCCACACTATGTCGTGTAAACTTAGTCAACGCATGAGAGCAGTGACTATTGATGTCCATCCAACGGCCGTTGTGCTGCTTCAGTCTCTGCTCTTCCTGCTCCAGCCGCTCAAACAAGCGCCAGCTGGACTTCCTGCTCCCTCCTCCCATGGTCGGCTATGCTGCCGTGCAGGCCTCACCGCCCCACCCTACTCCCATCGCTGGTCTGGCCATCCCTCTACTCACCCTCACCTGCTGTTATTCTGTGGCGATGACAGATGAACCAGTAAACCCTCTTACTCCCCTCCACATGGGAAACAACTACCGACTCTTCCCTGGCTCCGTGTCGTTCCATTCCTAGGCCTCGCCACTGCCCTGGTGCTCCCAACGCGGCATGGTCAACATGGTCAACGAACGACATCAATCGGAAGTGGACTGTACATGGAGAGGCTGACAGCTTGGTCCACGGCCGCATGCAAGGAAATGCCTCCTTATTATGCGCAAAATAATGATTCCTCCACCTGACAGATGGGACCTACCAGAAGGGCCTCTGTATTTCGCAAAAAAAAACGTTCCCCCCGCTGACAGCTCGGACCCACCAGCTATATCTTCGCACGCAAGGAAGCTCCTCCTTAGTACGCACAAAAAAAAAGAATTCTCCCCTGCTAGCTGGGACTCACCATAGTGGGATCCTGACTTGTGGGCCTACTAAGTTGACACGGACGGAGGGCTTTGTAAACTTAGTCAATATGAACGATTCTAGCTCCAGTGACCATACGATGTCCATCCAACGGGCTTAGTGCTTCTTCAAGCTGTGGTCTTCTTGCTCCAACTGCCCAAACCAGCGCTGGTCGTGCCGCCTGCTCCTACCTCCCATGGACGGCTCTGCTGCCGCGCAGGCCTCACCGCCCCACCCTACTCCCACCTCTGGCCAGGCCATCCCTCTACTCACCTACAACCCTTGTAATTCTGCGGCGACGGCAGCTTCACACCAAAGCCGAACCAATCAACCCTCGTACTACTCTCCGCATGGGTATCCACTGCCACGTCTTCCTCGACTCCGCGTCGTCCCCTTCCTAGGCCTCACCGTCGTCGGCCGCCTTGGTGCTCTCGGCACAGCGTGGTGAATGTGGTCAAGGAACGACGTCCATCAAAGAGTATTGTACGTGGAGAGGCTGACAGTTGGGTCCACGACTGCAGCAAGGAAGTGCCTCCGTATTATGCGCAAAATAATGATTCCTCCACCTGAAAGCAAGGATCCATTGGATGGGCCATCGTATTTCACGAAAAAACATTTCCCCCTAACAGCTGGGACCCACCAGCTACATCTTCGCACGCAAGGAAGTGTGTCCATATTACGGGCAAAAAAATATGATTCTCCCCATGACAGCTGGGACCCACCAGCTATATCTTCGCATGCAAGAAGGGCCTCCTTACCTACCTTAGAGCTGGGACCCACCCGGTCAAACCGTACGTAGGATAGTTTGTCTGGTCGCAAACATGTACGTACATACTGGTCGATCAGTCTATCTGCAGGGCTGCAGCGATGAACCGTGGCCGAGTAAGGAAGGGCATGTGTCGTAGTAGAGACACGGATGTAGCATGTCATGCAGTCCCGTCTTTATCGTGTACACATTCGTACAGCCAGGGTGCAAGAAAGTAAATACGGCCACGTATGTACATACGGGCAGGGTCTCGAACGCCTACTCGCGCATATGTACGGCGAGGGCTCGTGCACATGGAGAAGCAGCGGAGAGCAGCGACGGCGTCCTATTCATTGGCAGCCAACCGACTGGGTCAGAATGGAGAAACTGTGTTGTGTACATCTGGAGGCAACAGAATGTGTCCTATTCATCGGGAGCCAACCGGCTTGGACGGAATAGCCGAAACGAGGCCTGGCATACCACAAAACAAAGGAAACGACCATATGTTTGACCACCTACGGTCAAAACGGGATCCTGTTCAACGAGAGGGGTCTGGCGTATCGCAAAACGGAGGAAACGGACGTCTCTTTGACCTCCTACAGTCGAAATGGGTCCTGTTGATCGGGAGAGGTGTGGCTTACCACAAAACGGAGGAAATCGACTTCTCTTCGACCTCCTATGGTCAAAATTGGGTCCTGTTCATTGGGAGGAGTGTGGTGTACCACAAAATGGATCTCCGCAGGCTAGTGTTCATCCACCGTCTACTGCCTCGCTCTAGCCTCCACGGGCTACTGTTCATCCACCATCGACGCCCTCCAGCCTCCACCTGCGACTGTTCATCCACGGTGTCTCCCTCCTGCCTCCACCAACTACTATTTATCCATGGTCTCCTATTCATCCAGCCTCCACCGGCTACTGTTCAACCAACCCTCATGGGTTCCTGTTCATCCAGCCTCCATTGGCTACTGTTCAACCAGCCCTCCACGAGGTCCTGTTCATCCACCCCCAACCGGCTCGATCGGGGTCCTGTTCATCCTGTGGCAATGGCCTCCCCTACCATGGCGTCTTGTTCATCCAACCCCCACCATGAATTGTTCATGCAATCCCCAGCAATGTTCACTGTTCATCAAGAGGCAGCAGGTTCAATCGACTTCAGTTAGCGGCAGTAGAGAAGGAATCGCTCGGGTTCAGTTAACAGCCAAGGGATCAATCACTCGGATTTAGTAACATAGCTAGTACAATCACTCGGGTTCAGTAAGCGAACGCCTTGCTCGGGTTCAGTTAGAGCCCAACGCCATGTACACATGCATCCGTGTACGAGAGAAACATACAAACCTCCGTGCATCGCTCGGCCCCGACCACCCACCGTAACAGGGAACTCCCCAAAATTTTCCTTGCCCATGCTTCTACCATAGTTTTTCTGTCATGGACGGCCCAAAGAATGTCATCCAGCTGCGTCTTCCGCCCGCCCAGGATGAAAAGCACATTTTCTATAATGATATTTTGTCATAGAAGTATAAGCTCACCACATCTATGATGATACCAGGTTTTTGTCACAATTATCGTCATAGAAGTGTCATAAGCATGACAGAAAAATAATCGTCCGGCCCAAAATGTCACGGATGTGTCTTTTTTTGTAGTGCACATGGGTTGCTGCAAAAGGACCTCTACTTAATCCATCCAATCTATCTGGTTACAACTATGCTACTTCACTTTCTTCACATTAGTCGTTTCATCCCAATTACAAATTGTTCAGAAATTCGAATGGTGAAGTATTTGCTAGATTTGTTGGTACTAACTATAGTAACAGTCTCCTAGTGAAGAAAATCTGGGTGCCCAAAAGTCTTCTTAAAAAATTCAGGTGAATGTCACGATGACACCGCAAAGAAGATGAAAAACCCCAGGGCAAATTCTTCACATGGACCAAAGTCGTCAAATGGACGCATGCCAACTTATGGTCACACTAATGCTTCTTCGCAGGGAGAAAAACAATGTTCTGATGAATATGTGCATTATTCTTCGAACCATTATGTTCACAAATCTACTAAGAATTTATCTGCATATTCATTTGGGTACTATAACCTCCCATGAAGAGAAATGCATATTCATCAATGCCTGAGTTCTCTCTCTATTCTTTGTGCTACATTGCTTCTCAGCCACCCGTTCAAATGTGGGTGGTTAAGAAGAAGAACTTATCTCTTATGTAGGATCAGGTCTTCAAACAGTAATAAATGTCTGATGAATTTGCTAAAGACCTGACATATGCTTGTTGGGATGCAAGATAATCATGTTGAAATGAATCCTTCATTATACACACCCCTTAAGCTTCTAGTTATGTTCTGTTCATGAAATTCAATGAAAAAATTGGTCATCACATTCTTTACTTAGAATTATATGAATTCGTAAGTTAGACTAATGCTTCTGTAGGATGACACACCAAAAGCTAGTAAATGGGTCATGGACAATAGCTTCACGAATCACATGACTGGTGATAGGAATCTCCTCACCAATGCTCCCGTTATTCCATCTCACTTGAAGCATATCACCTATGTTGACAAAGGAAAAAACAAGGTATTGGGTCTTGGTAAGGTTGTATATCAAATGATCGATCTCATGTCTGTCGGGTCCCTAGGATACAACCTCATGTCTGTCTCAATTTGCGATCTTGATATGATTGTCATCTTTGGCAATTATAGATACATTGTGCTACTGGAATCTGACAAGTCCAAAGTCTTCGAAGGCTTCAGGAGAGGTGATTTGTACCTTGTAGATCTCTCACTAGGTCCTCAGCCTGCCACTTTTCTATTGGGAAAATCTTTAGAGTGATGGCTCTGGAATTGACAACTTGGACATATTGGCAGGAGGAATTAGAGCACACTTGTCAAGAACAAGCACATCATTGGCGTTGAGGTTGTCGAATTTGTCAAAGATCACCTTTGTGGTGCTTGTGAGTCTCGGAAGATGGCCAGATGCAAACACATGCAAAAACTATTATACCCTCCACTTGTCCCTTTGAATTACTTCATATGCATCTATTTGGTCCTACTCATTATGCCACACTAACCAATGCAGCATGACTCTTTGGATTCATCATACAATGGTGCAGCGCCCTGCTATACAAACGACTTTTACCCCCTTTCCGTGATGGATTTTTAAACGGTCGCCTTGTCAGTCTGTGCGATAGGGTGGGGGTCCTTCCCACATGACCCAGAAACTATCGAGTATAGGCCCTCCGGTCACACAAGCGGGGGAAAAAGAGCTCGTATGTGATCGGGTGAGCCATCGTAGACAATTATACCGGCCCAATCGTTTACGTTGATAAGTCCATCCCACACATTGAATCCAAGCCATACATTTCCATTCGTGTATACATCCCACACAGTAAATCCAATGAATACATTTCCGTTCATATGTAATCCCACATAGTCAGTTCAAGAAATACGTTTTTGTTCGTATGTACATCCAACACAGTGAATCCCAGACAAACGTTTTTGTTCGCACATACATCACACATAATTTTCCCCGTAAAATCGTTTATGATAGTGTTGCCATTTTAGACGATATTAACAATTTTGTCGTTTGCGTTATTGAATGCATCACACATGGTGCCTAGATGAAATTGTCAGATTTCAGGCTCCGTAGACCCCTAAGAGGTTCGAACTCTGGGGTGCGCGCGGAGAAATCGTCCTCCTCAGTTTGCCTGCTCACTAATCTCATGGCCTAGCTCGATGAACCGAATGGACAAGAGACACAACAGTTTACCTAGGTTCGGCCACCTGCGGTGTAAAACCCTACTCATGCTTTGTGGTGGATTGCCTCGAGGGGCTGAGGATGAACTAGTACAGTGGAGAACGACCTCAAGAGGAGAGGTGTTCTTGTGCTCAATGAGCTGGTGGGTGTCACGATCATCTGAATGACCCCCCCACACACACATCTCTATGGTTGTCTCTAGGTCCTACTTATAGTGGCCTTGGTCCTCTTCCAAAATGAAGGTGGGAAGGGATCCAACAATGGCCTAATTTGAAGGGAGAGAACTAGTACATGCTATCCTGACAAAAGTGGTCTTCGCCTGCAAAAGTCTCTAGTGGTGACGCCATGGTGGGCTCGGTTGATACCTCCGTCTTGCCATCCTCGCGGTCTTGGTCTTGTTGCACCGGAATGGAAACCTTTGCTTGATTCCTCAAGACTCTGCGCCTGCGTTTGCCTCCTTAGCACCAAAGAGGAAATTGGTATGTTGCGCCCGCTGGCGCCCGCCCGGCCTTGGTCATCATGGCTCATGTCATCTAAACCTCGCGAGTTGCGGCTTGCATAGATATCTCCGCTCCTCGTGAGCCAGCCTTGGGAGGGCGACCCACGTGGAGGTCTTGGTGTTGTCCACCTCGCGACGTTTGGCCACTCGGGAGGGTCTTGAGTTGTTGATGTTGAAGTTGAGTCATACCAGGCCATCGATGGAACCACGCTGTTGGCCGTAGGCAGGCAAGTCTGGGCACCCCCGTTCCTAGAACGCCGACAGTAGCCCCTGGGCCCAAGGCGCGCTCGAACTTGGCTTTGAGGAGAAGCCGAAGGGCAGGTGCGGAGCGCCGTGGGCCTTAACCGCCTGCGAACTTTGTCGACGTGTGGCGATTGAAGGGGCATGGGTGTGGGGACCCCGACTCATAAGTCGTGATCGCCGAATGCACGTGTATAGTGATCCCAGAGATCAATGCTCACTGAACACACATAAGCTGAATAACAAGAGTCTTACATCCATACATACCGTCTTACACATATTATGACCATTATGGTCAAGTCTTACATAGATAAAGCCACAAGGGCTGAATACCAAATAAACTTAAGCAGTGGAAATCTCCATCGATAAGTAGAACCCATGCCATCTGCCTTAACCCTATAGGCATTCTGACTGGGAAACATCCTAGTTCGCATGTTCGTCTCCAAAGAACTCTTCTTCGAACTCTTGTTCTTCCATGCCTTACCAATTAAATAACCAGTGGCAAGCCAATGAGTACGTTGAATGTACTCATAAGCAACCGATGTTTTGGCTCAAGGTACAACAATGCATGACATAGGTAAGTTTTGCATAAAGCTAGTTTTATTGTGCTATGACATGTTGAATAACTGGTAAATCATGCATCATGAGAATCCAAGTAACCATAGGGACTGGTTACAGATATCAACATAAATAGAGTTGGAAACAACCCAACTCAATCATGTCAAGTCCTTTGACATGACCCAATTAGTTCTTCCCACTTATCCAAACACACACACTGGTTTGTAAACATGTGGACGTAGCCCAAGAGTGGTTACCCAACTGTCCTTGACCGTGGACACGGCTATTCGAATAGTTTTACACTCTGCAGAGGTTGCACACTTTACCCACAAGATCCGGGGAACTTCCATGTCATCCACGACCCGCGGTACCTCAAGTACCCGGGGTAAGCACCCGATCACTATCTTTCCCTAGATGACACTAACATAGAGTCCACTTGATTGGTAGTAACCCCGGTGCCCAATATTTCACATCTTAAAATTGTGGAACCTCGCTCCCGTATTCATCACATACCACAAGCACGGGGTACCAACGGTGTGTCCGGTGCCCTATGAAAACAGTCATGGTCGCCCTACCTAGCACGACCCCGTCCCGAGAGAGCGCAACAACAACTCTCCTGTCACTAGTAATGCGGGCTCCAAGCTAGTATCGACCTAGGTAATCAATAATTCCCTTTCCCATATAAGGGTGGAGTGGCTGCGCATGTAAGGTTGGAATAACGGTCGCAACTTAAACCAATTCGTTTTGAAAACAAAACACACACTTGCCTCGGTACACCACTTCGTCATCAAGTGGTTACCCAACTCATTATCTCCTTCGGGCATAAGTGGCACCCGACAGGGTTTTCGAAAAGTCTTTTGAAAACGATCTTGCTCCCATCACCATGAATATACCCAACCCATTTGCGTAGCAGCTACTTAGTATCCTAACTACACCCACTCGCATAACCCTTATAGAAAGGTAGGGTCATGCATCATGCAAGTTTCAACTAGAAAAGCAACAGAGGCAACCCACCTCAACTGGTCACCACATTATCATGACTTCGATGCAAGCAATAAAAGTGCCATATGACATGCATAAAAAGGGTTTCTTAGACATGGTCAAAGGGTTGCTTGCCTGGTTCATCAGAGTCTTCAAGTCTTCTGGTCCATCTCCAAGTATTCTGTCTAATTTGTCAACTAACGTCAGAAAAAAATCACAATAAGCAACACAACAAGGCAAAAATAAAAGTGATCTAAAAATGTGAGTTAGACTTTTCTAGGATAGTTTTGGTCATATGAGGAATGACTAGAGTAGTTTCATTGGGATTTGATCAACGGATATCTCTGAACATTTCAATATGATGGAATCAAGGGATTTATGGATTTGCAAAAAGTTTACAGAAGAATTATATTGAAAATGAGCAATGGCACCCGTTTCACAAGGAATGATTTTAGAAGCACCTAGGAGTTGGTTTCACTGGATTTGGAGTTCAAATGATTTTTCTATGAATTTGCAAACTTGGCTACACATGGAGAAATGGACCAATATTTTATATGGCACAAAAGGTATAGGAAAAAAATGTTCCAAACCTAAGTTATGAACTTAGAAATATCTAGGAATTTTAATAATTGAATTTGGATAAAAATGGGAACACTGTGATTTTCTAAAGTTTATCTCAGAAATGGAAAAGTGGGATTTCATAAAAATTTGTGAAGAGAATGTTTGTGGAGAAATGTGCAAATAGCACGATGTGATAGATCATGAATTTATGAACTTACAGAAATTTGAATCATCAAATTTGGAGTCCATTTGAATTACTTAGGAATTTTAAAATATTTATGAAAAAGAAAGCAAAGAAAAGAAGTCAACCTTATAAAGTGCACTAGGCGAAGCCCATCTAAACAACGCCTATTTGGCTCGGCCCAGTGGCTCAGCTGCGCGAGGGAGGAGGTGATGCCGAAGGCGCACTGCTTGAGGGCGCCAACTAGCGGGGCAAGCGGATCGGCATGAAGCAGTTTCCACTTAACTGGACTGGTGGGTCGGCTCGGTCGCTCCTGCCGCTGACGGGCGGGCCCCCTGCCAGCTGGCGGGGCGGTCGTCCTCTACCTCCCGCTTGAGGCAGAGCAGGGGAGGCAGAGCGCACGCTGGCACTCGTTCGGCAATAGTCAGCGCCTCCGGCCGTCTCCCGCGGTGCTCCGCCTATGGGTGAGCTTAGCGCGGAGTGGCGTATCCGCTGGTGCAGGCCACGGCCGCCGGAGGGGGTCGAGGTGACCACAGCCTTGGCGGTGGCGGTGGAGGTCGTCGGCTGTCCGTGGCTCTCGACGTTCGTGCATCCCCGTGACGGTCGAGGAGCTGGGGATGGTCACGGGACCACGGGGAGTCTTTGGGTGGAGGAATGGGAGGGAGGTGAGCTCGGTGTTGCTCAAATTTGAGCGAGCCAAAGTGGCGGTCGTGCGGTGGTAGGAGGAGAAGCAAGGTGCGGGAGGAGGAGCATGCTGCTCGAGGAGGTCGCTGGGGGCATGAGGGAGTAAACCGAGAGGGGAGAGGGACCTACGGTGGCTGTATAAGGCGGGGCCATGGCACACCATGGGCGGCGTCCATGGTCGCGGCCAATGCAGTGCCAGGGGCCGAACTGGCACCCAGTGCCTTGTCCAGGGCGTTTTTAGGTGTGGCCTAGGCCAAGGGAAAGGTAGAGGGATAGCGGGGGTGGGCCAGAGCATCACGCGTGTGAACATGCTCATTGGAGCTCTCGGGCGGTGTGCATACGTGCGAGATGGGGCGAGAGGAGGGAGAAGGATGAGGGGGACCAGGCCATAGCGTGTTGTGGACGCCGAGTAGCATCGTCAGGCGCGCTGGGGAAGCCTGAGGTGGCCGGAGGTGCTTGGGAGGGGGCAACTATAGTGCAGGAGCGCACTATAGCACGCTCCAGAGCGCCCAAATGGCCAGCATGGCCATTTTCTATGCAATGTGGGCCCGGCCAAAGGTGTCTGGTAGCTCTAGGGGGAAGTAAAGAAGTGGGCTATGGCCTTGCATGCCCTGGGGAGCCACTAGAGAAGAGTGGGGTTGAGAGAGACATGGAAATGGGCTGTCCAGAGGGGTAAATGAGGAGGTTTCACCCCTCAATTATTGAGATGGGATGCAGACATAGTTACTGGAGGTAGTAGAGGGCCAGGAGCAGCTGTGGTACAAAGTTGAGCCCATGGATATTAGTGGAAGTGGTCAAGAATGGAATTTTGGTAAAGTGGCAGAAGGTGTTTGATGCTGGTTTGCATAAGCAAATGAATTCTATTTGTCATGAAACTCCACAGGTTGAAATGGCACATATAATTAGGGCCCTCCACCAATTTTGAGCTCATTTGGGCAAAGCTGCCAATGCAACTTTTGTAAACCCTAGAAATCAACAGAAATGCATTTACCAAGATCTAGTCATGCAAAACCATTCCCCTTGATGCACCACTTGGTGTAGTGTCATCATTTGGGCTTTTGAGCATGACCACAAACTTTGGGGGCATTTGGAATAATTTGGCAATATAAAGTTGTTCAAACATGAATCTGGACAGAGAAGGTTTTTGGGCACTTTGGTGAACCAAAATAGTTTCGATTGAGCTGAAACATTTCAAGGTCATCATATTATGCATATGTGACTTGCTAGAATTTTCCTGGATTTATTTGAAAATATTTCTGGTAGAAATATTTCAAATACTTGAAATGGACAGAAATGGTTTTGGAGAATTTTGCCAAATATTTTGAACATGACCATGTGTTGAAACTCTTATATATGGAAAATATATGTCCACTGAGTTCCCTTGATTTTTGTTAAATATTTTTGAAACAATAAAATAATTTTTCCCTATTAAAGACCAATTTTGGCCTTAAGAAAAATCTTTTAAATAAAATAGGAAAATAACTTCTAAAATTATATTTTTGTGGTTTATGGGAGTCCTATATCTACTAGGTTTCAAATATACTCTTTGAAATATTTTTCGTACCCCAAATAAAGTACTTGTAGTGCAAACCTCAATTCAGGGGGTTTTGGAAAACTAATTTTTGAAAATACTATTTGGCCAAATTATTTTTGTAAGAAAATACTATATTGTTCCATACACATGGCATGATCATTGGGCAGAAGTTTGGAGCAAAGGGATGAAGTATATAAGGTGGAGTTCTGTTGACTTTAAAGAGCACTTGAAAAACACAGAGAGAAATCCAACTCCAAATAAAAAGCCAAATAATGCAAAAAAAATTGTCAAACCACACTTTATCATGATTTAATAGCTTAAGTGTTGCGGCATGAAAACCAGAGTGTGACAGACCTACACCCCTTACAAGAATCTCGTCCCCGAGATTCCCAAACTAGGTGTGGAACAAAATACAGAAACTTACGTTTGGGGTAGTGTTCATGTCCTCATACTGCTTCTGCTTCCGAGTGGTCCTCCATTGAACCTTGAAGTATTTGATGGTGTGGCTTCGTGTATGACGTCCTTCTTGATCCAGATAGCAATTGGGGTCTCTCGCGTAGGTCATATCGGGCTGGAGGTCGATGGCTCAGTGATTGATGTCCTTGTAGTGACCGGACTAGTTAGGAAGTTGGAAACATTTTTGGAGTGGTGTTGTGTGGAAAAATGTTGTGCACAGTGGGTGACTCGGGTGGTAACTCTAGCTAGTAGCCGTCTATTCTTCGTCTTGCAGTGATCTTGGAGAGGGCCGAAAAATCTTGGTGTGAGCTTCCCTTTGACATGGAAATGCTTGGTTCCTTTATGAGAAGTGGCTTGCAGATACACCTGGTCTTCGACGAGAAAGTTCACTCCTTGACGATGGTGGTTGGTATAGTTCTTTCTCCTTGGCATGGCGGTCTTCAAATGTTCCTTGACCAGCTGAATGGCTCTTCTTCGATCTTTGGGTAGACAAGTAGGTCACCAAATAATGATGACAACTATCTTTCCTATGTACTCCATGGAGACTTTGTTCACGGGGTACATAAAGTAGGCTGGGGGATTGGTGGTGGTCACGGATGAGTGTTGGTCAGGGTCTACTTGACCTAGAGCCAAAGCCCATGGTCATGATCCGACCATGTTGTGGCTTGGTAGGGTTTAAGGGTTTCAAGGATTCTAGTGTGTGGGTGAACGTTTATTATCTTATCCTTAAGCATGGTTTCTGAGATGCCAATAGTCTATCTAGTCCTTCAAACAAATAACCTTATACCACCGAAAGCATCATCTCACATAGGCCAAATCCAATCATCACTCCTATGATCCATATTCTCGTGACTCCAGAGAGGAGGTCTAACAAAATCATATATGTCTACGATCCCCTAACTCATATGTATGGCTACACCTAAAAATCCATGGGTAGAGCATACAAGCTTCCAAGCAGGAATAAAACATGACAATCCAAGTGCTCATCCTATTCTTCTAAGGTCCAGGTTAGTGTATCTCTATCCTAAGGAAACACGTGGTATGCCGCTCAAAGATCTTGTTTCCTTCCTATGAATTAAGCCCATTAACTTCTATCAATCACTACATAATCCATTAATTCTACAAATCCGATGTCTACGATGTTCCACGTGATCTCCTAAAGTCCCTATAATCCCCAAATACTTGAAAGGGCCACCTTACTATAGTCATTCCACCAATTTCCATTATCATGGTCAAGTAAACTCCAAGGTCAAGCTTATATAGAACCCTGAATCTACTCCGACAGTTAATCCAATCTCCTAGTTTATCGTCCACCGAGAAACATGGTATCATGATCGAGATCATCAGTCTAAATCCAATTTACTCCGAACCATGTAGACTTACTCACCACCTATACTCCACTAGGATCACCTATTTAAATCCAAATCTCATGTCCAACAAGAATTCCTACATGTTCCCCCAGAGTCATTATCGTAATGTCTACAATCTCCTTATCATCTGATCAAGTGAAATTCCCCCCCCCCCCAAGAATCTCAGCTTGCGATCTTAATTGTCCCACTAAATCCAATTTATCCAGGGGTAATGAAAGCTATGCTAATCTATAATAATGATCCCACCAAGTTCATCTACCAACATGAAATCCTCATAATCCACCAAATAGTCTCATATAATTCCTCAAAGTCATTTATATAAACTCATCAAGTCATTTATCCTCTATTCCTATATGCTCAAACTGGTTTTCCCTATGGCATCGTCGGTTCTGGTGCTATCCTAGAATGATAATGTGCTTGTTCACTATGTCCACTGGTTCCATCATTAACCCGATGGGAAGCAAGGGTTACTAAGGCTTCACTAGTTCCCTTACAATTTGTAGGTTAAGCACATGGTTAAGAATTTGAGCTCTCGTGAAGTCTCGAAGGGCCTAGGGATGGGTTTCTAGTCTAGAGGGTTAAACATAACTCTACAGGGTTGCACCTGGTCGAGGAGGTGGTAGCAAAAAGTCTTCATTGCTAGTTGGTTGCCAAGGTAGAATCCTTGGTGTATCTTGTCTTGCCGGTCTTCAGTTGAGGAGAGAGATGAGAGGGAAAATAGCATAGAGGAGGGGAATGCCAAAAAGGGGGTTCTATAATGCAAGTGCAAACAAACAGGTGCAAAATGGGCCAAACCAAAGAAACAAGGTAAGGAAGGTGATATAGTCGCATACTTGTTGCCTAGGGAAAAAGTGCGACCTATATCAAAACACAAACAAATAAAAACAAGGAACACACAATCATGGTTCTATTCGAACCATCATACGGACTCGACTACGCATAGGGGGTACACAACTCATCCTACCCTAGGGGTTCTCGGACTTAGTAGTCGTGCTAGCTTCGTGTCTCGTGCAGTCTTCTGGGTTTCCCTCAGGTGTCGATGCCTCTCTTGTAGTTGTTTGGTGAAACGATCTGGGTTCGGCCTGAAGGATCTTCATCAACTTCTTGCCTAATGATCTGACGGAGTGAAGGGGGTTCCTCGTAGCTACCATTGACTCAGTCTTCTGTTGTCCTCTTTAATCATGACGATCCCTTTTGCCTTCTAAGGCATCAAGGGTTCCACGTACGCAATCCTTTATGCAATGACATAAACAAGTCATAGTAGAGGTCCATCATGTCGGTTACGTTGATGAAAACATCGACACCGAGAGCGGGGGATGAAGAGAATCGTTTTCCTGCTCACTATAGTGAGGCGGACCAAATGGCGAGGTTCTCATCCACCGGTGGTTGCCGACACAACGATGGTAAGGTCAGGGTTTCTCTATCAGCGATGTATATCATGACCTTGCATATCTCATGCCTTGTTCATCGCAAGACAAGGTTGCATCATCTTGGGGTAGTGTCAAAGGTGTCACCATCTTCTGGGTCTTGATGTCCTCATTCCTTGAGGTATCTTCTGTTGGTATCGTCTTGTTGTGGTGTCGCCAATCTTGTGTTCAGAAGATGTGGCTGAATGTCTGGCAAGGTGTGTTCCTTCTAGATTAACCACAAGGATTAGAAGGAATCCCGTGGTAAGGGGCATAAGGGTTCTAGTGACCATTAAAAATCATGAAGGGAAGAGATCAATAAGGAAAGTATATCTTAGTTTTCGAAGAACTGAGAAGAGGAAGAGAAGTATAGATAGTTTTGAAAATTAGTAATATTTTTGAAAATAGTTTACCCTAACTAACGACAATGCTAACTAAGGCTTCCTATAGTCAGGATGGCTCTAATACCAGCTCTGTGGGGACCCTGACTCATAAGTCGTGATCGCCGAATGCACATGTACAGTGATCCCAGAGATCAATGCTCACTGAACACACAAAAGCTGAATAACAAGAGTCTTACATCCATACATACCGTCTTACACAAATTATGACCATTATGATCAAGTCTTACATAGATAAAGCCACAAGGGCTGAATACCAAATAAACTTAAGTAGTGGAAATATCCGTCGATAAGTAGAACCCATGCCATCTGCCAAAACCCTACAGGCATTCTTACTGGGAAACGTAATAGTTCGCATGTTCTTCTCCAAAGAACTCTTCTTCGAACTCCTGTTCTTCCATGCCTAGCCAATTAAATAACCAGTGGCAATCCATTGAGTACTTTGAATGTACTCGCAAGCAACCCATGTTTTGGCTCAAGGTAGAACTATGCATGACATAGGTAAGTTTTGCAGAAAGCTAGTTTTATTGTGCTATGACATGTTCAATAACTGGTAAATCATGCATCATGAGAATTCAAGTAACCATAGGGACTGGTTACAGATATCAACATAAATAGAGTTGGAAACAACCCAACTCAATCATGTCAAGTCCTTTGACTTGACCCAATTAGTTCTTCCCACTTATCATAACACACACACTGGTTTGTAAACATGTGGGCAAAGCTGCCAATGCAACTTTTGTAAACCCTAGAAATCAACAGAAATGCATTTACCAAGATCTAGTCATGCAAAACCATTCCCCTTGATGCACCACTTGGTGTAGTGTCATCATTTGGGCTTTTGAGCATGACCACAAACTTTGGGGGCATTTGGAATAATTTGGCAATGTAAAGTTGTTCAAACATGAATCTGGACACAGAAGGTTTTTGGGCACTTTGGTGAACCAAAATAGTTTGGATTGAGCTGAAACATTTCAAGGTCGTCATATTATGCATATGTGACTTGCTAGAATTTTCCTGGATTTATTTGAAAATATTTCTGGTAGAAATATTTCAAATACTTGAAATGGACAGAAATGGTTTTGGAGAATTTTGCCAAATATTTTGAACATGACCATGTGTTGAAACTCTTATATATGGAAAATATATGTCCAGTGTGTTCCCTTGATTTTTGTTAAATATTTTTGAAACAATAAAATAATTTTTCCCTATTAAAGACCATTTCTGGCCTTAAGAAAAAGCTTTTAAATAAAATAGGAAATAAATTTTAAAAATATATTTTTGTGGTTTACGGGAGTTCTATATCTACTACGTTTCAAATATACTCTTTGAGATAATTTTCATACCCCAAATCAAGTACTTGTAGTGCAAACCTCAATTCAGGGGGTTTTGGAAAACTAATTTTTGAAAATACTATTTGGCCAAATTAGTTTTGTAAGAAAATACTATACTGTTCTATACACATGGCATGATCATTGGGCAGAAGTTTGGAGCAAAGGGATGAAGTATACATGGTGGAGTTGTGTTGACTTTAAAGAGCACTTGAAAAATACAAAGAGAAATCCAACTCCAAATAAAAACCAAATAATGCAAAAGTTTTTGTCAAACCACACTTTATCATGATTTAGTAGCTTAAGTGTTGCAGCATGAAAACCAGGGTGGGACAGTGGGCGGCTCCACTTCCCCACGCCGCCTCGGCAACCATTTGAATTGAAGAGACCCTGCTGTATGCAGAGAAAATCATCATTGCGGGTGATCGTGGAGGCCGGCGGTTGGCCTCCCTTCGGCTATAAATGAGGAGAGGGCCGGAGCCCCCCTTGCTCATCTCCATATTCTCGCCACCTGCTCCTTCTCCTTCCTCTCTGCCTTGCCGTCTTGTTGTAGCTCTCATGGGGCCGATGAGGAAGTTCTCTGCCGCCGAGAAGGGGAAGGCCCCCAAGGATGGACCCAGCTTGCCGCCTCCAAAGAGAGGGAGACGCCGCCCCCGCAATTACGCTGGGACCCCTGCGGTGGCTCCTCGGGGGCACGGGCGCACTCCTTCGGGGGCCAGCGTCGCCTTCGGTGACCGTGGCGGTGCTTCTTCTTGCGGTGGAAGCTACCAAGGGTGAGGTGGCCCCTGTGACGTGGGGAGGCACGCCATGGCTCCCCAGCCTCCCCGGCTGCGCTTCCACTCGACGGAGGTGCTCCCGAAGTTCGTCGTGTAGTCAGAGAGGCCAACCGGCACCTGGCTCCCGCTCCCTCGCTTCTTCGTAGGTGAGCTGCTGTAACACCCACGATGCAGCTATATCTCCCATGTGTCGGGGCACGACTTAGAGGCATAACCGCATAGTAGGCATGTCGCAAGAGGGGCAATCTTTACACATCCCATGTACTGAATAAGAAAGGGATAAAGAGTTGGCTTACAATCGCCACTTCACACAATACATAAATATAGCATTACATCATCCAGAATACAATCAAGGTCCGACTACGGAACCAACATAAATAAAGACAACCCCAAATGCATAGATCCCCGATCGCCCCAACTGGGCTCCACTACTGATCAACTAGAAAACGAAACAACACAACGAACACGATCTTCACTGAGCTCCCTCTTGAGCTGGGTTGCGTCACCTGCACTGGTATCATCGGCACCTGCAACTGGTTTTGGAAGTAAACTGTGAGTCACGGGGACTCAGCAATCTCACACCCTCGTGATCAAGACTATTTAAACTTATGGGTAGGAAAAGGTAGTAAGGTGGAGCTGCAGCAAGCACAAGCATATATGGTGGCTAACTTACACCGATGAGAGCGAGTAGAGAAGCAAAGCACGGTCGTGAACTATAAGTGATCAAGAAGTGATCCTGAAACTACTTACGCACAAACATAAACTTCAAAACTGTGTTCACTTCCCGAGCTCCGCCGAAAAGAGACCATCATGGATATTAATTTTAGTTAAGTTTCAAGTTCTCTACAACCGGATATTAACAAATTCCCATCTTCCCATAACTGCAGGCACGGCTTTCAAAAATTCAAAACCCTGCAGGGGTGTCCCAACTTAGCCCATCACAAGCTCTCACGGTCAACGAAGGATATTCCTTCTACCAGGAAGACCCGATCAGACTCGGAATCCCGGTTACAAGACATTTCGACAAAGGTAAAGCAAGACTAGCAAAGCCGCCCGATGTGCCGACAAATCCCGATAGGTGTCGCACGTATCTCGTTCTCAGGGCACACCGGATAGGTCAAGCTACGAGTAAAACCAAACCTCGTGTTGCCCCGAGGTGGCCCCACGGGCTGCCCGTTTCGAGCCAACACTCAGAGGAGCACTGGCCCGAGGGTTTAAAATAAAGATGACCCTTGAGTCTGTAGAACCCAAGGGAAAAAGGCTTAGGTGGCAAATGGCAAAACCAAGGCTGGGCCTGGCTGGAGGAGTTTTATTCAAAGTGAACTGTCAAGGGGTTCCCATAACACCCAACCTCGTAAGGAACGCAAAAATCAAGGAACATAACACCAGTATGACGGAAACTAGGGCGGCAAGAGTGAAACAAAACACAAGGCATAAGGCCGAGCCTTCCACCCTTTACCAAGTATATAGGTGCATTAAAGTAAACAAGATATAATAATGATATCCCAACAGTATCCATGTTCAAACATGGAACAAACTTCATCTCCACCTGCAAAAACAACGCTATAAGAGGGGCTGGGCAAAGCGATAACATAACCAACCAATGGTTTGCTAGGAAAGGTTGGTTAGAGGCTTGCCATGGCAATATGGGAGGCATGATATAGCAAGTGGTAAGTATCACGACATAGCAATAGAGCAAGGAACTAGCAAGCAAAGATAGAAGTGATTTCGAGGGTATGGTCATCTTGCCTGAGATCCCGCAAGGAAGAAGAACGAGTCCATGAAGAAGACGAACGGACGTAGTCGAACGAATCCTCACAACTCCGGAACGAAACCGAAGCTAACACGAGATGCAACCCGGAAAGAAGCAAGCAACATAGTAAACAAACATCACATAAGCATGGCACGATGCGCAACCAAGTATGATGCATGTCCAGTTTAAAGAGGCATGGCATGGCAAAGTGCAACAAACAACACTACAAATTAAGTGGAGCTCAATATGCAACGAATTGCATATTGACGAAACACCACATGACTCATTTAGTTCGATCTCGTTTATGTACTCAACAATATTGAATGTTTTTAGCATGGCAAGGGGTGAAGCAAAGTAAAACTACCTATCTAGGCAAGTTTAAATGAGGCCGGAACAATAAGGAACAAGTCCAGAAAATCCCCATGTGCATATTTTAGATTTGGTCCTGTTCTGCCCTAAACCAAATTTTGGAGTTGTTAAACATGCAAAGTAATGCCACCATGTTAAACTAGGCATTTTTGTACCCCATTTACAAATAAAGTTTGTTAAGTTTGGAGCTACGGTTATTTAGTTATGAAATAAATCATTTTAGCATGCATTTAAGAAAAATTAGACAAACAACATTTTAAGCATTTTAAACATGTATGAAAGTTGGATATTATGAAACTAGATGAAATTCTAGTCAAGTTACATATATAATTCATTTAAAACAGATGCACGGTTGGTGAGTTATGATATGCATGAACAACAAGGGTTTTTCTGCAAAACTGCGTTCTCTGAAAAAATAACTAAAATAATAGATCTGAAAAAAAACCTAAACAGGCCAAAACTGGCTGGCCCGATAGAAAGAAAGGCTGCTGCTCACATGGCCCAAGCCCAAGCCCAACTGTTGAAGAGGTAGGTCGGTTGAGGAGGCCTCTGGCTGGGCTACAGATCATAGAGGGCGCGGCCCAGGTGCGGGGTCGAGGGGCGCTGCGTGGGTCAACACGAGTGAGGTAGGGTCAAGGCGCTCGTGCGGGACGAGCGAAGCTCCTCTGCTTGAAGCAGAGCGAGCAGAGGCCGGCAACGATGGACTTGGCAAGGACGGCGTAGAGGCGTGGCAGACGGCGGCGAGCGGTGCTGGGCATCCCTGGCTTCGGTCGAAGATGGTGCACCGGGATCAGGGAAAACACCTACTGAAGATGGCGGCAGCGATCGGTCAGGAGCGTCACGCAG
Source organism: Triticum dicoccoides (assembly GCF_002162155.2). Taxonomy (NCBI): domain Eukaryota; kingdom Viridiplantae; phylum Streptophyta; class Magnoliopsida; order Poales; family Poaceae; genus Triticum; species Triticum dicoccoides. The sequence continues at coordinate 282,984,132 of NC_041382.1, forward strand.
AGAGAGAGAGGGAAGGGAAGGAGGCACGACACGGGCCTGCGAGAGGTGGCCGCCTGCGGAGCTACTTCTCACCTAGGTGACGACGACGATGAGGCCGCCAGAGGCGTGGGTTGGAGTAGAGGAGTAAGGGGCGGCGCTCAAAGGAGGCCAACAGAGGAAGGACATCTCAGGCGCACTCGGGGTCGCCGATGATGGGCGCCATGGGGGTCGGCCGCGGCTTTGTGGTGGTGCGTTTCGGTGATGATGACCGGAGCAGAGGAATCAAGGCCGCTGTGAGACTTGAGTAGCTTGGCGAGGGGCTCAGCCATCCATGGCGGCTCTTGGTTGTCTCCTGATCAGAGTGAAAAGGAGAGATGATAGACGGAGGGGAAGATGAACAGGAGCTGGGTTGATGACGACGACGGGTCCAGCAAAGCTGGGGCCTCGAGGTGGAGCCGCACGAGGTGGCTCTGGAGGCCCTCTCCATGGGTGCTCGGGCGAAGAAGCTCCGGTGGCGAGGAAGATCAGCGGAGGAGACGGGCGCGCGAGGGAGAGGAGCTCGGGCTACATGAGAGTCCTATTGGTGTTGCTATTCGGCATCGGCGGTGGACGGACTGGATCGGGAGGGATCCCGAGGTGGAAGGAGGCAGATGTGGTCTCCGTGGTTGGCTGGTGGAGTGGATGGATGATCGAGGAAGTCTTGGGAGGAGCTAGCTAGTTGGGTGGAATTTTGGATCGGGGAAGATCCCGAGGAATGAGAGAATGGATAGGGGCGGCGGCTAGGAGGATCCCTAGAAATTAGGGATTTGGTCTAGGGATAGGCTAATATATATAGCTAGTGAGTTAGATTAAGGACGATCTAGTCCCTCCGATCGAAATCAGACGACCCGGAATAAATAGGCTAGGGTGTCCAAATAACAAAACGGAGATGCTTTGTAGATGTTTGGGGATGATCTGGATCCAACGGTGACGACTGCCCGGGTCGGGTCCGGGACAGCTTTCGGACGCGCGCGTGAGGAGGGCTGCGGGCAGATGAGAGAGGTTAGGTTGGGCCTAGCAGTAGGTACTACACTGTGCAGAAAGCCTTGGGCTGAGAGAAGAGAAGAGAGAGAGCCCGGCGACTGTTTCCAGAGACCAAAAACGTCCGATGATAGACCGACTATATTGTCGCTATAGTAATGCGTTGGGGCATCAAACAAACTCCGAATGCGATGAAACTTGGCAGGCGACCTACTAACAACAAAACAACACCGCATGCCAACTTTCAACCCATCCCGAGAACATTTTCTCAGCCACTTATAAAATAATATTTCGGACATGCCGTGGGCGCGTGCAAGTGTGTCTTGGCTCAGAACGGATAACGGAAGGAACTGGGGAACCCGGACGAATGCAAGTTTCAAAAACATGATGATGCAATGCACATGATGACATGACAAGGTGCAACACGCAAGCAAATGACATGGCAACGACGGCGAATAACTGGGAGACACCTGGCGCATCGGTCTTGGGGCATTACAGCTGCCGGCCTCGGGGCTTGACAGCCTCTGTCTGTAGGCTGACGGATCCTCCAGCAAGGCTTCGTAGGTTGGGTTTGAAGTTACCGCTGCTGGTAACGAATCCTTGGCCCATGGCTAGCAAGCATTTGCCCGCGCGCGCGGCCTTAGCAGGATGTGCACCCTCCACTTCAAGTACGACGGTGTCGCGAGCCTTTACGTGAGGGTTTTCAGGGTGGACAGCCGTCACGCGGGGTGGTGCCCTGAGGATGGCAGCAGCGACGATGAGATTGGCCATGACGACATCCGTAATGACGACGAGGGCGAGCTCGCCCTTGGTGACGGCCAGGCCTCACCCATTGGTGGCGGCTCCTCCTCCGGCGAGAGCACCAGTAACGGCCGCTATGATCAGCCGCCCCACCGTAGGGCTCGGATCACGGAAGGCAACGGGTCATCCTGCCGCCATGCTCCGATGAAGCGGGAGGAGGACTCTGGCAGAGCACGCGATGGCCGGAGCCTGGCTCGGGAGCTGCTGTGGCCATGCGGGCCACTTTTGTTTAACCTTTCCTTTTTCATGCATTTTGAAAAATTAGATGGCCCCACTGGGGTGTGTAATGAACTGTGGTACTTATGTCACTATGTTATGCTTGTTATTTTGATATTATGCCATGCTACCTGTGTACCGAATGTATATGGTTTGGGTAACTTAGCTTGGCATGCTTGCGGTAGCTTAAGTTTCCCATCTCGCGATGGCGTGCCATTCGGCGTATAGTGAAGATCCCTTCCCAATGACTCAGGAGCCATCGGCCTCAGGACACGTTGTAGAGCTGCAGAGATGTTAGAAAATCTGACAGGGTGCCTTGTTCTTCCTTGCGCGAGCCCCTAGGCGTGAGTTAGTTGTGGCTTAGCGCACCGCGTCGCGCTGCCTGAGGTGCACGGAATTAGAGTGTTCTCACACCCACGAGCTCATTCGACATCGCCTCGCGAGGATAAAGGAAGCTCAAGCTCTGGAAGCTGGGGCTCTGGAGTGACAGGGCTTTGGCGAAGTGTGTTTGCGGCGCGGGCGAACACAAGGCATGCACACACCTGCCCAACCCAGCTCCCGCCGCGAGGCGCGCGAGGAGGAGTGACGGGAAACTGCCGCTCCCCTGAGCCAAGACTAAAAGGCGAGAGAAATAAAAGGGGAGAACCCAACTTGCAAACTAGCTACAGAAATAGAAGGGGAGAAAAAAATGCGAGAACTCCAAATTCCATTAAGAAGTTGCAAACCAGCTATAGAAAGCAAGCAAATGAACTGCCGCGTCCGGCACCTAGTCTAATCTTCTCACATGCGCGGAGCTAAGTGCTGCCACTACGACGTAGAAGGGATCCCCCGAGGCCCGAGGGCGGCACTCTGGAAACTCTGGGGCATGTACATACCCACTTATTATTACGTGAGAGTGTCATTAGCAGAGACCTTCACAAGCACTGGGTCTTGCTTCATGGGTATAACTTCTAGAGGTGTTGGATGTTCCAGGCATTCTGGACGCGGATCTCGTCCTGCGTCTCCAGGCGCACGTTGCCAGGCCTGGAGATATGGGCGATCATGAACGGGCCCTCCCACATGGGTGAAAGCTTATGCAGCCCCTCCCTGGAGAGCAGCTGCCACAGGATGAGATCACCCACCTCGAGCATCCTGGAGCATACGATACGACAGTGGTACCGCCACAACGCCTGCTGGTACCTTGCTGCTCGAAGCGCGGCTTGATGGCAGCGTTCCCCCCCCCCAGCATGAGGTCCATCCCCCGCGAGGCTTCCTGAGGTGCCTCGTCAAACACTAAGACCTATGTGGAGCGATGCGTGACCTCGTGAGGGAGAACCTCTTCGGCTCCATAGACGAGGAAGAATGGAGTCTTGCCTGTTGGCTTGGTCGTGGTGGTCCGGATGGACCATAGCACGGACTGGAGCTCGTCCAACCAGCCCCTGCCGTAGGCCTCGAGCTTCTTCTTGAAGGTTCTTGCCTTAAGGCCTCTCAAGACCTCCGTGTTGGCGCGTTCGGCCTATCCATTACTCCCACGGTGTGCCACTTAGGCGTAGCATATCTGTGTTCCAAGGTTAGCACAATATATTTTGAAAATGTTGCTAGTGAACTGCAAGCCGCTGTCAGTGATGATGCGACTGGCGACCCCGAACTGGCTCACGAGGCCCTTTATGAACTTCACTGCTGAGCCGGCTGGGATAGTGCGGACATCCTCCACCTCCGCCCACTTGGTGAATTTTTCGATGGTAACATAGAGGTGGAGGTATCCCCCGGGAACCCGAGGGAACGGCCCCAAGATGTCTAGCCCCAAAACCGTGAACGGCTACGAGAGAGGGATGGTCTGGAGACCCTGAGTGGGCTGGTGGATCTGCTTTGCATGGAATTGGCATGCTTCACAACATGTCACCAGCTCGGTGGCATCATTGAGCACCGTGGGCCAGCAGTACCCGTTGCGGAATGCTTTGCCCATGAGGGTGCGCCATGATGAGTGATGCCCGCAGTCCCCACCTTGTATGTAAGCCAACAACTCATGTCCCTGCTCCCTAGAGATGCATCGCAAAGAAACATCATTTGGCCATTTCCTATAGAGCTCACCGTCCGGGATGCAGTAGGAAGTGGCATGTCGAGCCACACGCTCCGTGTCCTCCTCCTTCTTCGGCAAGGTCCCCTGAAGCAGGTACGCCCCAAACTATTTGGTCCAGCACCCCTCCTAAGGCTCTAGTGTGAGAACTAGATGCGCTCTTGAGGTTTGGCCACAAGCGGGTGCTCCTGAGAAGGGCGCTGGTGGGAGCTCCTCGTGAGGCGATGTTGGTTTCGCAGCAAGAGGGGCTGCTGAAGGTTTGAAGAGCTGCTCCACGAAAACGACAGGCTCCTGGGGCAAGCGCCAGGACGCCCTGTTGGCGATGTCATCAGCTTCCTTGTTCTTTCCGCGAGGCACATGCTGCAGTTCCAGGGCCCAGAATTGTTTCTCAATTTTTCGGACCTCTGCAAGGTATTCTTCCATGTGTTCGTCCTTCGGCTCATATACTTTGTTAGAGAAGTTGATGAGGAGCTGGTAGTCGCCCTTGATGGTGAGGCACTTTAGTCCTAAGGCTGCCGCAGCCTTGGGACCGGCGATCAGGCCTTCGTACTCCGCGATATTGTTGGAGACCTTTTCGCCCTGCTAGAAGCAGAGTCGCACGTCGTGGTAGAGCTTGTCCTGGGTGGGCGAGATGAGAACGGCGTCGGCCCCCATGCCATGACGCGTGAAGGCGCTATTGAAATACATGACCCAGCCGTCTACTGCCTCACTCCCTGGTGGAAGGGACAGGTCCACTCCTGCTTCAGGGCTGGGGGCGTCGGTCCATTCCACCACTAAGTCAGTGAGTGTGGCGCCCTTGATGACTCCAGTGGTCTAACTAGAATGCCTGCAATTTGATATTCCATTCTGCCACCCTTCCTGCCGCATTGGAGCTCTTGAGCACTCTCCCCAGCGGGTAGGCTGAGACAGCCTTGATGGCGTGGCCTTGAAAGTAGTGGCGCAAATTGAGTGAGGCGACGAGAAGCGCGAGCAAGAGCTTTTGCGGCATGGGGCAGCGCGCCTGCACATCACGCAGCACCATGCTGATGAAGTACACTGGGTGCTCGACAAGGGCGGAAGTGTGGCTGACGCCTTGCGCCTCCTGAGGCCCAACGGCCTCAGGAGGCTGGTCGCCGGTCAAGGCAGTCTGGGCCTCAGGAGTCCCATCCCGAGGGACTTGGTCTTCTGTTGGTGTAGCCGAGGCCTCAGGAGCGCCGCCCTGGAACCGGTGCGTTCCAGCCGGCCACGGGGTGTTGCTTTGAGAGTCCTTGGCTGGGCGTTCCACTCGGACCGTCACCAGCGCCGCGCTGGCCGAGTGAGGGGTGGCGGCCAAGTAGAGCACCAGCGGCTGAAGGGAGCACTGCGCTACCATCACCGGTGGGCTGGTGAGGTACTTCTTGAAGTCTTCGAATGCCTCATCAGCCTCTGGAGTCCACTCGAATGGTCCCTTCTTTTTCATCAGGTTGAAGAATGAGAGGGCGCGCTCCCCCAGCTTTTATATGAAGCGCCCTAGCGAGGTCACACAGCCCGCCAGCTTCTGCATCTCCTTGAGGGTCTGTGGAGGGCTCATCCCTTCTATGCCCTTGATCTTCTCGGGATTGGCCTCGATTCTCCTATGCGACACCAGAAAGCCCATCAGCTTGCCGGAGGGGACGCCAAACACGCCTTTCTCCGGATTGAGTTGTAGATCCACCTTGTGCAGGCTGTCGAATGTTTCCTCCTGGTCTTCAGTGAGAGTCCTCGCCTACTAAGATTTCACCACTATATTGTCAACATAGGCCTCAGCGTTCCTCATGAGCTGCCGGCCCAAAGCGATGTGCATCAGCCATTGGAAAGTTGCTCCGGCGTTACGTAGCCCGAACGGCACACAGGTGTAGCAATACACCCCGCTAGGGGTCAGGAAAGCCTCTTCTCAAAATCTTGCACTACCATCTTGATTTCGTGAAAACTTGAGAATGCGTCCAGAAAACACAATAGGTCGCACTCGGCGGTGGAGTCAATGATCTGATCGTTGCACGGAAGCGGGAAGTGGTCTTGGCGGCAAGCCTTGTTGAGGTTGGTGAAGTCGACGCACATGCGCTCCTTCCCGCCCTTCTTGGGGACGACAACCAGATTCGCGAGCCATTCCTAGTACCGCACCTCCAGAATGACACCGGCTTCTTGCAGTTTGCGCGTCTCCTAGACGATGGACGACTACTTTTCTGTGGACTGCCGCCGCACCTTTTGCAAGGTGGTGCTCGATTACCACCCTCGGGATCCCGACCAGATCTTAGGCTCCCATGCGAACACATCCTTGTTCTAGCACAAGAAGCTGACCAATGCCTCCTCTTGATCTGAAGGGAGGGTCACACCTATGGTGAAGGTGGCGCCCATCACCCCGTCCTCATCAGTTGATACTTGCTTCGTCTTAGCGCGATCTTGGGAGAACAGTTGCTTCTTCTTTGCTGGCACGGCCCTCGAAGCCTTCGGGGCACCTTCCTCACCTGGCCGCGCGGCAGCCGCGGCCCAGAAGGCGAGCTTGAGGGCCGACAAGGCTTCCTTGGTGTCTCTAGACACAGTGAGGAAGCCGGTGCTCCCTGGCATCTTCATGAGATTATAAGCGGGGTGAGTCACTACCATGAGCTGGGCCAAGGCCAGGTACCTGAGGATGGTGTTGTAAGGGAGGCCAATGCCGGTGATGGAGAAGTCGATGCGGTACTTGTCGCGGGTGCCGAAGGTGACGGGGAGGCGGATCTGCCCCAAGGGACAGGTGGAGTCGTCCACGAACCCAGAGAAAGGCTTGGTGGGGCGGAGCCAGCCATGTGGCACGTGAAGCAAGCCGAAATCTTCCACAGAAAGCACATTGAGGCCAGCTCCACCGTCGATGAGGGTCTTGGTGACTGCCACATTGCAGATGGTGGGGGTGCAGAGCATCGGGAGCGCGTCGGTGCCCGCGGTGGTTGTGGGGTGATCTCTCGAGTTGAAGGTGAGGTCGGCCCTAGGCGCCGCACACCCCCGAGGATCTCCCTGCTGCATGTGGGCGGCACCCACCTGGCAGAAGAGCTGCTTGACATGGCGGTTCAAGGGTGGTGCCTGCGAGCCACCGAGGAGGGATGCGACAACGTGGGGTGCTGGTGCCGCGAAGCACGCGATGAAGAGGCCGTGCAGCTCCTCCCAGGATGCCATAGAATACCCTAGCAATTTGAGAATCCAGGCGCATGACAGCCTCGCCAGGGCCATAGGGAGCCAGTTCACCATGACCTTGTCATCGCCGCCGGCCGCCCAAACAACCTCCTCGTAAGCCTGGAGAAAGACGGTCGGGTCTGTCGCGCCGAAGTATCGTGGCGGCAGCTCCGGCCTGAACTTGGGTGGCCACTGCACCCGCCCCAGGGTGGGGTGAAAGCTTAGAGTCCCTCGGCCTATCCGAAGGCGCGGGCCGATCCGATCAATGGAGGAGCGCCCACCATGAGAGCCGACAGCAGAGCGGTGGATCTTTGACGCACCCCTACCTAGCGTGCCAAATGTCGGATTTATGGTTCCGCAGACCCTTGAGAGGTTCGAACTCTGGGGTGCGTGCGAAGAACACGCCCCCCTCAGTCTGCCTCCTCGCCAATCTCACGACCTAGATCGACGAACTGAATGGACAAGAGACAGAACAATTTACCTAGGTTCTGGCCACCTTGCGGTGTAAAACCCTACTCCTGCTTTTTGGTGGATTGGCCTCGAGGGGCTGAGGATGAACTTGTGATGTCTACTACACAACTTTATTCTTGTAGACACGTGTTGGGCCTCCAAGCATAGAGTTTTGTAGGCCAGTAGCAATTTTCCCTCAAGTGGATGACCTAAGCTCTATCAATCCGTGAGAGATGTAGGATGAAGATGGTCTCTCTCAAACGACCCTGCAACCAAATACAAGAAATCTCTAGTGTCCCCAACACACCCAATACAATGGCAAATTGAATTGGTGCACTAGTTTGGTGAAGAGATGGTGATAAAAGTGTAATATGGATGGTAGAAATATATTTTCATAATCTGAATAAATAAAAAAAGCAAGGTAGCAAATAGTAAATGGGCACAAAAACAGTATTGCAATGGATACATCTGGTGGTTTGGGAAAATATGTGAATATATAGGCGAAGGAATTATGGCAGTGGAGTCATGGGGGGCCCACAAGGCAGGGAGCTCCCTACCCCGTGGGTGCGCCCTCCCCCCTTGTGGCCGCCTCGTGGCTCCTCTGACTTGATCTGTAAGTCTCTGGGTGTCTTCTGGTCCAAGAAAAATCATCACGAAGGTTTTATTTCGTTTGGACTCCGTTTGGTATTCCTTTTCTATGAAAGTCTAAAACAAGGGGAAAACAGAAACTGGCACTGGGCTCTAGGTTAATAGGTGAGTCCCAAAATAATATAAAATAACATATTAATGCATATAAAACATCCAAAACAGATAATATAATATCATGGAACAATAAAAATTTATAGATACGTTGGAGACGTAATAGTGTGGTTCTTGTGGATATATCAGTGCGTGCAATTATATCTGACATGCATGGCAGACAACTAGTAGTTAGATTTATGAGTAGGAGACGACATAAATAGGAGGACCGGGCTTAACTAGTGGCAACATGTCTAAAAAGCTAAAGGGAGAACACAAATGAAAGCTAGAGAATATGTATTGTTTGTACTCGAGATTAACTAGATGGCACACAAAAGTATTAAAGAACAACATAGGTAATACTTGAAGTGGTATAATCACCAGCCTGTGTGATAGCTTTGGCCGATGGATGATAACTATGGAACACCATTACCTATAGAACAAGTCTCTTATCTGAACTATGGAACAACGTTAACTCCTGAACAAGACTCTTAAGAGATCAACATGAATATACAGTGAAATGTGATAATATAATTTCCATGCTTAGATGAATAACAAAGCCATAAATGTTGCACACAAGTAAGATGAGGGTAAAACCTATCTGGCCACCATCCATAGGAGTGAGCATCATGTGTTGACTTGTTGATGGCCCTGCAATTGTTGTGGTTGTCCATGTCAGGCACACACATTCGATGCAAGGAACTGTTTAGTGGGGACTATAGGTCCCTTCTGGTGTATGCTTCCCTTGTTGGAGGAGCTGCAGTGAGAAGGAAGAAGGTGTGGCTAAAGATGCAGAAAACGCATAATGTTAAGAATGACACATATCTCTGATCTGAAGAACTACCCTAAGAGATCAATAGTAAGGTACAAGAGTAGTGACACGTCTGTTGACAGAAAACTAAATCGGGGTCACATGATTTTATTTTATTTTGGTACAGTCCAATCTACGCCGGATGGCTTGATGGCCGTCTTGTGCCTCCCGACTGACACTTTTCATAATCTTCCCCCAAGAGACAGCGACCACCGACAGAGCAGCCTGCCTGCACCCTCCCTGTCCGCGAGAGCTTCGACCAAAACCCCGCTCCCCGCCCCACCGCACAGCCATGGTTGTGCCGCCCCGGCCAATCCATAAACACTCAACGTCATCCAGATCTGGCGGTGCAGTACCTTCAACCCACGAAACTCTAAGATAGCCACCTAAGCGCTGCTTCGGCGGCAAACTTGTGCCCCATACCCTTATGATAGACACTAGCTAACCTGCAACCAAGGAGCTCCGCCGCCTCTAGGGGTTTTGCTTCCTATTGGGAATAAACTGGCCCAGAATAAAAATTCAGAGGACTGACCCTACATAAAGTGATTTAAGATGACTGTACGTCCTATCTTGTGGCCTGGTAAAGTAGGCAGCTCTAGCTGGCGAGTCGGTGAGGCCGGCGCAGTTGCAGTGGCTCCCGGCGGCAGGAAAGGAGATTTGTCGCGACGGTCGACGGCTATGGGGAACCAGTGCTAGGGCCTTGGATGCATCCAAAGTTGCATCCACTCTGGCGTCGTGCACAACTGTGCAGGTGAATTGGCTTTGGTACGGTTCACGTTGGAGTCATCGAGGCAACTCTGGCAGCACGGTGTAAGAGGCACACGGCCTAGTGCACGACAGCAAACAGACAATGGCTTTGGCATTGGGGAAGAGGGTGGTGGTGAATTTGGTGTGGTGGGGGCGCCATGGAGGAGGGGCTGAGGTTTTGCGGCTGTGGAGAAGGGAGCTTCCGGGAAAAGGTGATTTGGCGCCCATGATGTATGAATGGGGAATTGGGAGGGGGAACCATGTCTTACGGATGCATTTGTCTGAAATGTGTGTGTGTGTGTGGGGGGGGGGGGTTATAGTTCTACCCCTGGCTTTAGGCTTATGTGCTTGGGTCTGTGTCTTGAGGGTCGGGGATAGTAGAGTAACTTTGCTTCTCCCAAATAGTCTACGCGAGGGATTTCAGGCGAGGAGGGCGTGTTTTGAAATAGTGGGTGCGAGCGATTTCGGGCGAGGAGAGCGTGTTGTGAAATTTGGAGTAGTACTACCACCTCCGTCTGGATTTAGTAGGAGTATCTGGCTAGCAATATCTAGTAATGCATGTCAAAAAATATACTACTCCCTCCGTAAATAAATACATGGAGTATTGTTTTATTCAGTTTTGTATGTAGTTTTCGATGAAATTACACATGATGTATTATCCAGTCTCCCTTCTGGTAGATGGCTCAAATCTGAAATCTCATCAATCATACTACTATTGTACTCCCTCCGTACTGGTGCATTAGTCACATTATGAAAACGAAATAATCCCAAAACCTTTAGGCGCGGTGCATTAACTACCCACCTCGTTCCCCATTTTTTCCACGAAAAAAGAAATCAACCAATAGGAGACGTGGGGTGCGTATACATTCAATTACTTGAGACTACTTAGCACAACATGCAGTGCTCAATTCTCTGCATGCAATGACATCAATTACAAAATAAAAATCAAAGTTCTCTCATTTTGCCCCAAAATGGTCTCGATGAGATGACTATACTGCACCGGTACGGAGGGAGGGCCGAGGAGTAGATAGCCAGCACACACGTGAATGCAACGCAGTCTGCACTTCTCATATAAGGCTACCGGCCAGTCCAACCTAGGAAATCCTACACACCTACGCACTATAACCAATGGCAAGAGTGATCACTCCAATCGCAAGTTCAGTTAACTAGAAGCTACACCCATGGAGGCGATAAGCGCGAGCATGAGCCAGCTGTGCCAGATGGTCCATGACACCGGCTTGCGTCCCGATACCGAGGAACATCTCCAGTTTGTGCTTGAGGCCGCCGGGGCGAGAGGCCTCATGGATGATAGCTTTGTCTCCTTGTTCGACGACGTCCTCGTCGGCTTCCTCGACAAGTCCACGGTCGTCAAGAAGCTTGTGGATGAACTTGACGTACGCCTCCAGCCCACGCGGCCAGGCTCTGCAATGCCCGCCACCCTCAACGACCTCTATGGTGATAACCTCTTCAACGCACTTCTGGCCCTGCGACTGCCCGCTGTTGCACCAGAGAATGTCAACCTCGAGGTCGTGCTCGCCGCCCAGCGCCTGGCGCAGCAAGAAACCATCGACATAATCACCCACGTCTATGAGAAAATCGTCCACAAGGACTACTATGTGCAAGAGAAGTACGATAGGACGCTGGCCTTCTTGGACTGTAGGACAACCTTGGACGACATTGTTCAGAAGCACGTTGAGCTCGCCGCTAGCGCTGCTGCTCCTCACACGTCGGTTGGTGAACCGACGCACTAGGGCGTGAGGATGTCATTGATGGATCCGTATGTATCTTTATCTTTCCGTCAATTCCATGTAGTAGTAGTAGTAGTAGTAGTAGTAGTAGTAGTAGTATATTGTACTAGTAATTATCTTACCTTCCGCACCAACTTCATAATTTTCATACGTACTCCCTCTGTTCCTAAATATTTGTCTTTTTAGAGATTTGAACTGGACTACCACATACGGATGTATATAGACATATTTTAGAGTGTAGATTCACTCATTTTGCTCCGTATGTAGTCACTTGTTAAAATCTCTAGAAAGACAAATATTTAGGAACGGAGGGAGTACCATACATGAACCGCACCAGATCCAAACTTCTCATTACTATAGTGAAAATCGTTATTTCTATCTATATCGGTTGCGCGAAGGAGCAGAGCCAAAATTTACAAGTTACAAGTTCAAAATGAAAAGCTGACGTGTTCGCGTCGCCCCCCACACGGTTGGTTTGGCATGCCGCTCAAGGAATAATGCGTGTTGTGTTGCATTTTCACTTACATGTGGGACCGCAGTTGAGCAAACCGACTATCGGCAAACCCTCACCCTGCCCACCACATGATGGCATAGACTCCAAGAAAATTTGTGTTAGATGGACTCGTGCGGGTGGCATGTGTTGTACTGCTAGACGTTAATGCTAGTTATGGCCCATGCCACCCGACTATATCGAGGTGCTGGTTACGTAGAGCGAACATATTATCTCTCTAGGAGTACGGTGCACCACTAGTACTACTCACATTGACGCGAAATTTCCCAGAGTCCGTGCTCAGCCCTCCTCTCTCTCTTCTCAGCCAGCCAGCAGACGCAGAGTGTGCCCATTGTTTGTTTGCTCACATGCGGTCCCACATTTCAATGAAAATGCAAGACAACCCACTGGACCTGCACATCTTTAACCTTGACGTGTTGGTGATGAAAAACAAATCCAATAAAGTTCTTCGGTGGCCGCTTTTGGAGCTACTCAAGAGTAAGATTCTCTTTACAGTTTAACCCAAGATGCATAGCACGTGCCCTCAACTAGAACTCCATTTTCTTGCATGACACAACCTGGATGCTGGATGTCCCATGTGTCGGCAAAAGGAGGAAGAACTCGACCACCTCTTCTCAACATTTGGACCGCAGGAGTATGAATCACGGCAAGCCATGTGCCTACATCATACATACAGGCCCACCTCATGCTATCACCATATTTCTTGGCCTCCGTGCGGCACCTAGCTCTAGTTGACGGTATACTACTGCTAGGGATAACTATTGTACTAGCATATTCTTAGGTTGTCTCTACGGGATGTGGCAACTTCATATGACCAGATGTTGGCTATACTACTATGGTAGTCACACTGTAAGAAGTGACTCGAAAACCATTCATAAATTGAGTTTATCACATGCATATGAAAATGTACCATTCATTACATACAACAAGTCATCAACACACAACGACAACGAGGATACATGTTTGTCGAGGGAAACCACGGCCACCTATGGGGCCAAGGGCCCCTTGCTGGTTCGGCAGGGCGGTGTCACGCTGCACAAAGAATAGAAGAACATGCAGTAGCGCGAAAGCAATCACACAGGAAATTTTACCCAGGTTCACGCCGCCGTGAGGCCTAAAACCCTACTCCTGCTTTCATGGATTGATGGTGGAAGAATGGGTGTGTGTGTTGTCCAACCTTGTAACCATTTCTACAGTTTCCATGAGCCTCCTTTTATATATTAAGGGGTCACCACAATGGCAAAACACTCATTATGGAGTGATAAGATAGCAAACAGTGCTATTATACCTAACTATGCCAGCTGACAGGGTGCATTAAATGCCCCGCTTAATGTCACGTCATTGGTTGCCCGGTAAGCCTTGTCGGGCTGTTTCGCCATCTCCATGCCTACTCGCCTGACACGTCGCAGGACGGGTGTCATCTATAGGCATTTCCTGTAGAAAGAGCCTGCCACGTGGCAAATGGCTGCCACTCCGTCACTTTGTGGCTTGACACCGCACTAATTGACAACGTGGGTCGTGGTAGAGTGGTTGGGTGAGGTGGTTTTGCCCCCGTGAGCCCTGGCAGGCCTTGCCGGGACGTCTTGAACGTCTTCTTCCAGGGGTGACCCCGTCCTTGTTGAGCTCGCTGTCGGTGTCAAAATCGGCGGATCTCGGGTAGGGGGTCCCGAACTGTGCATCTAAGGTGGATGGTAACAGGAGGCAGGGGACACGATGTTTACCCAGGTTCGGGTCCTCTTGATGGAGGTAATACCCTACGTCCTGCTTGATTGTTCTTGATGCTATGAGTAGTACAAGAGTTGATCTACCACGAGATCAACGAGGCTAAACCCTAGGAGCTAGCCTATGGTATGATTGTATGTTGCCCTACGGACCTAAACCCTCCGGTTTATATAGACACCGGAGGAGGCTAGGGTTACACAAGGTCGGTTACAAAGGAGGAGATATTCATATCCGTATTTCCTAGCTTGCCTTCCACACGAAGTAGAGTCCCATCCAGACACGGGGCGAAGTCTTCAATCTTGTATCTTCATAGTCCAAGAGTCCAGCCAAAGGATATAGTCCGGCTGTCCGGTGACCCCCTAATCCAGGACTCCCTCAGTAGCCCCTGAACCACGCTTCAATGACGATGAGTCCGGCGCGCAGTATTGTCTTCGACATTGCAAGGCGGGTTCTTCTCCAAATCTTGAATATCTATTAAGTAGTGTCCAGCTCCCATAAATGTTGGACTTCTTGGCTTCGGTGCCCAATAAGGGCACCCTCCACGCGTCGAGCGAATGCGAGGAGCCAGGGCGTTTTTACATTCGCCCCCTAGACAGGTAAATAAATTTTCTATTAAAGGGATGGGGATTCTTAGATCAAATCCACCCCTCCTCCCCCAGCGAGAATCCATCGGAGCGCGCTCGGAAAAAATCCATTCCATCATGGCCGACCACCGCAGCTCCTCCTCTCGCCGCCATAGCCCTAAGCCCGGTGATTAGGAGAGGTGTTCTGTCCTGCACAGTTGTTTGATAGAGCTACAGACCCAGGGATTTCTCCCTCCAGTGTATATGGTCTCCGTCCGAGCCGGGCTTGCCACCTCTAATGGCGGGGAGCAAGTGGAGAGCTTCCCCAGCCCCTCCAAGGGGGAGCGGGTGTGCCTTGTCCCTTACTTATTAAGGGGACTCGGATTTCCAATTCATCCGTTCCTCCACGGGGTCATGGAGTTTTACGGCCTCCAACTGCACAATTTCACCCCTGCTTCCATATTACACATCGCGCGGATACGTTGCCCTGTGCGAGCTATTTCTGGGCTACGAGGCTCATTTCGAGCTGTGGAAGAGGTTATTTTGCCTTGTGCCCTGCACGCAGAAGGGGTCACTTTATCAGGTGCGCGTAGCCAAAATATGGCGCATCGCCGAAACCGGATGCCTGTCTGGTACTCCGAAGAAGACGTCCGAAAACTGGCCTTCAGAGTGATTTTATATGGAGGACGTCCCCCTTCCAGACCCTGTTCGGCGGGGTCTTCCTGAGTTCAACAATGCTCCTCTGAAGAAATGCCGAAACTGGCACCCACGGAGCCCCCAACAGGAAGACAACGGAGAAGTCCTTTACCTAATGAACTGGATTAAAGCGCTGGCTCAATCAGGATTCACAATAATCGAGGTTATGTCAATATGCATAATGCAGGGAGTGCAGCCACTTCAATATCGAGGGCACCCCCTGTGGTGTTTTAACGAGGAAGATGATGCCACCCGTTGCGGGCGTAAGGGACCAGACTCCGCTGTTGCTTTAGCCAAATTTCCGTCCGAGTTGTTCAAGGGAGAGGAAGAGGAGTTCATCCGTATCAAGCCACGCGATGGATTCTCCATGTACAACCCTCCAAGCTAGGTGAGTTATACCTCTTTACTCCCATTCTTCCCGCATCCTTCATCGTTGGTACTTACCTTGCCATTTTCCGGTAGGAACTGTGAAAAGCTATAAGGGAGGTCAACAGCCCACCTCCACAACAAAAGGACCCTGGTTAGGCCCTCGGTCCCGGACTTGAAGAGGATCCGCACATATTCGTGGAGCTGATAGACAGGCAATTCTATCAATTAAGCTGTGATGACGCCATGGTGGCCATAACAGCCGACTATCCCGGACTGCTCCCTGCGTCGCACATAAGAAAAACCAAAAGCCCAACTAAAAAAAAGATCCCCTTTTAGACACTTCACCTACCGTACACATATGGTGTTTTACAGGGAAGGCATTCGGGACGCCGTGCCGAACCCGCAGTAACTCGCCAACAAGAGGCACCGAAGCCGGGTAGGCCAAAAAGGAAGGCGGTCAGGACGGAGACACCGACGCAAAGGTATGACACAAAACCTCGCTCTGTGGTTGTCGTCCTTCTCAAAATATAATGACGTCCATGTTTCTTTAATAGAAAGAACGCTCGCCGGACTATATCCAGAGAGGCTGCCGATCACGCCTCCATCAGTCGGGCTCCAGGGCCGGACATAGAGGCGGAACCAACATGGGGCGGACGCCGGATGCTCCTCCTACAGAGGATGTGGATGGACTATCCGCTACAAATTCAGAAGTGGAGAGCGCCATGAATCACAGGCGTCGTCGGGCCATACTCCGCGACGCTTGTTTCTCACCAGAGGCATTTGATGCCTTCAATTCCGGAGACGCGTACATCCATGCTGCTCAAAATGGTCTAGCCAGAGCCACGGACCAGTATGTAAGGGATATACGGGTAAGAAAATCTAACGATTATATGTATTAGTAGCCCCTGAGACTTGAAATAGTTGACACAACTGATTTAATGATCATTATTTGTGCAGGTTCTTATGGAGAATAATTCCCAATTGTCTCAAGAGTTGGACGAGTGCAAGGCCCAGCTGGAATGCTGTTGCTGCATTGAAGGAGTCCAAAAAGGGTCCCCCGGGTAACACTTTTGTCTATTGGAAAGAATATGTGTACCAGGTAGTATGCGGCATGTATGCACACCTAACAATATATGTTGCAGGTGGCCCTGGAGTGAATCCGGAGGCCGTGGAGGTGGATATGGCGCGTGATGATCAGCAAAGAAATGCTGGCCAGCGCGTGCTAACGCGAGTTAGGTAGGAGAAAAATGATCTCCAAGACGCCTATATCCGGCTGGGCGTGGAACTGAAGGATGTCTGAGCCCAGCTTGCGGACTCCGTGAAGGAGAATAAAAGGGTTTGGCGCGACATTTTTAGTAAGTGCTTGAACGAACTTGTTAAAGGAGTTTAGCAAAGAAGCCTGCTAACAGCGTTATGTCGGCAGGTATGCTGACGGCTCATCCCACGGAGGAGATGCCCGGGTCTTCGGGTGATCTTCTACCAGAGCTCTCACAACTGCATGAACAAGTTCGACAGGTGATGCAAGGTATTGCCCAAGCCTTGTGGCCATCCACGTCCCCGCCAGGAGGCATGGGGGAGCTTATATAGAAGCTAAAGGGAGTGTGGCGGCGCTTCCGATTATGGAATATATCCGCCTGATAGCAAGGTGCAAGGGAAGCCTGGGCTATGGTTAAGACACGATATACCAAGGCGGACCCAAACCACATGGCCGAGGTCGGACCTGTGGGGCCCGATGGGAAAGAGATCCCTGTCAATTTAGTGTATGACCAAGTAGAATTAGCCGCAAAGTATTCCCAACAGGATTGTAGGCTAGACAGCCTGTTGGATGGTATAGAGGAAGAATTTAATCAGTCTTAGTGACTGCATACTTCAAGTGACATATGTAATGTCCCTAGCCGGATTGTAAATCATTTGTAATGGCGGACCTTTTCGCTTCGACCTGTGGACCCGATAGTTCGGAGTGTATCCGAATACCCACTTGGTTATGTAAAAATCGGTGTATGCATGGAAACCAGGCGTAGGGGTCATAAGTGCTTGAACAGACAAGTACCCAACTAGATATGTTATATTACATGGATAGTAAGAAACATCTTCCAGGGCGAAATGTTCCGTTAAGGGTTCCTTTCCCTGGGTACGCATGCCCTAATGTGCATGTGGTTACTACGAGACGCAGGCTAAAAAACATCTGGGGGCGTGTAGTAAGTTAAATGAAAGTCATATTTTATTCACCGACCGAATATTCCCTTAAGAACGCTAGCTTGCGGCTTCACCCAGTCTGAGGTACACATTCGGCTGACCCGGCAGTAACAATCACAGACGTGCTCCCCTTATGCCCTAGCCGAATTAACGGGAATGTAGGGCATAAATACAAGAGCCAGTCAACCCAGCTTGGCCAAAACTTAAGTCATATCGATTCATATAATGGCGAAAAAAGGTACCTGCGGAAGAATAACACATGTGTGGGGCATAAAGCCCGGAAAGGTATTTAGATTAAGCGCGGTTAACGCATCAAGGTTGTCTAACCAAGACACAAGTATAGCCTTGAAGGGCCTTGAAGAGAAAAAAGAGAAGGAAAGAGAGAAAAATAGATGTGCAAAAAATTGACGGAGGTAAGGAGACGAACATAGAGTCCGGCGCTAGGCGTAGAATCTTCGGAGTCTGGCTGTGTTCGATGGGTTTGGCTCGAGTCGATTATCGGCTACATCCCGCAGACGGTACGCTCCACCGGTCAGAACCTGGTCGAGAATGAAGGGACCTTCCCATTTGGGCTTGAGCTTGTTCTTTTTATTCACCGACAGGCGTAGAACTAGTTCGCCAACGTTATAAATTTTGTCCTGCACTACTTTGCTTTGATACCTTCGAGCTTGTTGCTGATAGAATGAAGAACGGGCTTTTGCCATGTCACGCTCCTCCTCCAGGACATCCAAACTGTCCTGCCGATCGAGCTCAGCCTCTCTTTCTTCATACATGCACACTCGAGGTGAGTCATTAATTATGTCGCAAGGAAGCACCGCCTCAGCGCCGTACACCATAAAAACGTTGTGTATCCGGTAGTACGATTTGGTGTGGTTCGCAGCCCCCATAGTACGGAGTCGAGCTCCTCTACCCAATGCATGTATGATTCCTTTAAGGACCGCACTAATCTGGGTTTAATGCCACTCATGATAAAACCATTCGCTTGTTAGACTTGACCGTTAGTTTGCGGATGATAGACAAAAGCATAATCGAGCTTAATGCCCATGTTTCCGCACCAAAGTTTCACCTCGTCGGCTGTAAAGTTCGTGCCGTTGTGAGTGATGATGCTGTGGGGGACGCCATAACGGTGTACAACCCCGGATATGAAGTCTATCACCGGTCCGGATTCAACCGTTTTGATAGGTTTGGCTTCTATCCGTTTGGTGAATTTATCCACCATGACCAGTAAGTATTTTTTCTTATGGTTTCCTCCTTTGAGTGGTCCGACCATATCAAGCCCCCAGACCGCAGAGGGCCAAGTAATGGGGATTGTTTGGAGGGCGGTAGGTGGCATGTGGCTTTGGTTTGCAAAAAGCTGGCAACCAACACAATCTTGGACCAGATGTTGTGCATCTGCCTGAGCCGTCGACCAATAAAAACATGTACGGAAGGCCTTGCTTACATGGGCTCAGGCTGCGGCGTGGTGGCCGCCGAGTCCAGCATGGATTTATGCCAAAAGCTTCTGCCCTTCCTCTTCGGAGATGCACCTTTGAAGGACTCCGGTTGTGCTTTTCTTATAAAGCTCTCCCTCGTGGACCTTGTAGGCTTTAGATCGCCGCACTATGCAGCGTACCTCATTTTGGTCCTTCGATAGTTCCTGCCTAGGTAGGTAGGCCAGCAATGGTTCTGTCCACGGGGCGATGACGGCCATTATCACGTGGGCTGAAGGTGTTATTTCGGTGGCAGAACCTCTGATTGTGTCAGGGTGTTCGGTATCTGGGGTTGTGGCCGGGTCCAGACTATTTTTGCCGGTGTCCCCTTCCCATACCACAGATGGTTTGAATAGTCTTTCCAGGAAGATATTCGGTGGGACAAGGTCGCGTTTAGCGCCGATACGGGCGAGGATGTCCGCCACCTGGTTTTTCTCCCGAGCCACATGGTGGAATTCAAGCCCCTCGAACCGAGCTGACATTTTGAGGATGACGTTCCAATATGCCACCATTTTCGGATCCTTGGCATCGAAGTCTCCATTTATTTGGGATATTGCGAGGTTTGATTCCCCGCGCACCTCCAAGCGTTGAATGCCCATGGAGACTGCCATCCGGAGACCGTGTGGAAGGGCCTCATATTCGGCCGTGTTATTGGAGTCTGTATATAGTATTTGGAGCATGTATTGTACTATATCTCCGGTGGGGGACGTCAGGATGACGCCAGCCCCCAGACCAGCCAGCATTTTAGAGCCGTCGAAATGCATGATCCAATTGGAGTATGCGCCATAATCTTTAGGGAGTTCGGGTTCTGTCCATTCGGCTATGAAATCGGCCAATACTTGCGACTTAATGGCTCGCCGTGGTTTGTATGTTATGTCGATCGGGAGGAGCTCGATGGCCCATTTGGCAATCCGGCCCGTGGCATCGCGGTTGTTTATTATGTCATTGAGTGGAACTTCGGAGGCCACCATGATCGAAAACTCTTGAAAGTAGGGTCGTAATTTCCGGGATTCCATGAATACCGCGTATGCTATCTTTTGATAATGTGGGTACCGTGATTTGCATGGGGTGAGGACGGTGGATACATAATATACCAGCTTTTGAAGTGGGAATTTATGTCCGTCCATCTCTCGTTCAACAACGAGCATTGCGCTTACAACCTGATGAGTTGCTGCTATATATAGTAGCATTGGTTCACCAACAGTTGGCGTGGCCAAGATTGGGTTGGTGGCTAGGATGGCTTTTATTTCTTCCAGTCCAGCCGTGGCTGCGTCCGTCCACTCGAAGTGTTCGGTGCGCCGAAGAAGGCGATAAAGGGGATGTGCCTTTTCTCCTAATCGGGAGATAAAGCGGCTTAAAGCCGCCACACATCTAGTCAATTTCTGGATTTGCTTGAGGTCAGCTGGGATAGCCAACTGCAATAGAGCTTGGATTTGATTTGCTTCAATTCCTCTACTGGAGACGATGAAGGCCAGGAGCTTTCCGGCGGGAACACCAAAAACGCATTTTCCGGATTGAGCTTAATATCGTATGTTCGGAGATTGGTGAACATGAGCCTCAAGTCGTCTATTAAAGAGTCAACGTGTCTGGTTTTAATGACCACACCGTCTACATATGCCTCCACAGTCTTGCCGATCTGCTTTTCCAGACATGTCTGGATCCTGCGCTGATATGTTGCGCCGTCATTTTTGAGCCCGAAGGGCATTGTGTTCAAACAGAAGGGGTTGTATGGCGTGATAAATGCCGTTGCGGCTTGATCAGACTCTGCCATCTTAATCTGGTGGTAACTGGAGTATGCATCGAGGAAGCACAATGATTCGTGTCCTGCGGTAGCGTTGATGATTTGATCAATGCGAGGGAGTGGAAAGGGATCCTTTGGGAAAGCCTTATTAAGGTCTTTGAAGTCGACACATAGGCACCAGGATTTGTCCTTCTTTGGTACCATCACCAGGTTTGCTAGCCAGTCCGGATGTTTTATTTCTCTAATAAATTCGGCCTCCAGTAGCTTGGCTAGCTCTTCTCCCATGGCTTGTCTCTTAGGTTCAAAGAAACGCCGAAGAGTCTGCTTGACCGGCTTGAATCATTTCAGGACATTAAGGCTATGTTGGGCCAATCTGCGTGGGATTCCTGGCATGTCTGAAGTATGCCAGGCGAATATGTCCCAATTCTCGTGCAAAAACTCCCGTAGTGCGGCGTCTACAGCGGGGTTTAACTGTGTCCCGATGGATGCTGTTTTTGTGGGGTCCGTTGGATGGACTTGGAATTTGACTATTTCGTCCGCTGGTTTAAAGGAGGTGGACTTGGATCTTTTGTCTAGTATCACGTCATCCCTATCCACCGTGGAGCGCAACGCGGTTAACTCCTCTGCCACAAGGGCTTCAGATAATGTCTCGAGGGCTAGTGCGGCTATTTTGTTCTCGGCGCGGAGTGCTATGTCCGGATCACTAACTAGAGTGATGATTCCATTGGGTCCGGGCATTTTGAGTTTCATGTACCCGTAATGGGGTTTGGCTTGAAAAATCGTGAATGCCTCCTGTCCTAGAAGGGCGTCGTATCCGCTACTGAACGGGGTCACTTGGAGTGTAATTTCTTCGGACTTGTAATTCTCCGGAGTGCCGAATACCACATCAAGTGTGATTTTCCCAGTGCAACGTGCCTCCCGACTAGGGATGATTCCTCGGAAGGTCGTATTGCTTTGCTCAATACAGTTGTTGTCTCTTTCCATTTTTTGGAGAGTTTCCTCGTAGATGAGGTTTAATCCCGTGCCGCCGTCCATGAGCACCTTGGTGAGTCGAAAGCCGTCAACAATTGGACTGAGGAGCAAAGCGGCTGGTGCTCGGGCTGTTCGGAATTTAGGTTCGTCACTGGCATTGAAGGTAATAGCCGTGTCGCTCCATGGATTTATTGTTGCCACGTGGCAGACTTTGGCAAGGCTGCAGAGTGCTCGCTTACGCCTATTATTTGAGGCGAAGGTCTCGAAGACCGTTAATACTGTATTATTATCCATGGGAAGGTGCTCTGAGATGTCTTGGGTGGGGAGATCCTCACCGCTTTTGGCCACCTACCGGAGTACCCAACATGCTCTAAGGCTGTGTGTTGATATGGCATCCACTGTACTATGGATTTTGCAGGGCCCGTTAAGCCATCCCTCTAACACGGTTCCACGCCCTGTAGTGGTCTTTTGCTTCTTTGTAATAGAGTTGGGCGACTTATGAGAGTGCACCCTTTTAGTCCGGACTGGGGGTTTTGTCAAAGCCAGATCATCCCAAAATTGCGTTGGGGTTTTCCAGGCACTTCCCATCACATAGTATTTCCGTAATATGGCCGCCAAGTCAGCGAAGTGTGCTATGTCACGGTGACTTTTGGCGTTGAGGACTCCCTTGTACATGCAATTGTTGTAAAAGAACGAAATTGCGTCTTCCTCACGACAGTCCTTGACCTTGTTCATTACAAGGAGGAATCTGGCCCAATAGTGATGTACTGTCTCTTGGGGCACTGGCCTAATGTGGGAAAGATCGTTTGTATCTGGGTGGGTGGGTAGATTTAAGTCCAAATCTTGACCCAATCTGCAGTCCCGGGGCAAGGGAGTTTCCGATCTTGGAAGTTCGGGCTCCGGTATGTTGCCCCGCGGGTTCGGTATATGGTCTGATTCTGCGTTCAGGGTTAAGGCGGTGTCCTCCCGTGAGCGGGTATCCGGCTCGGAGAGCTCGGGAATCCGGACATAGTTCGTCCTCAGGATAGAGGGAGAATCGCCGCATTGCTCCTCCACCACCGCTATCTGATGGGTGACCGGCGGAGAGTTAATCTCCCTTTGGTCGGGTTTAAGCCCGATCTGATCGTAGTCCGTAGTGACTCCCAGAGCGGGGATGCGATCCAAGAGCTCATTCAAAGAGGAGAGCTCCATTGGATCCATCTACTCGGCAAATTTCGAGCCAATGTGGACGCTATTTTTGATGACTCGAGAAGTCATCATCGGTGCCGCGGCCGAGCGGGCGGTCATGACGAAGCCGTCTAATTGGAGAGTTTGGCCTACAGCCAGGGCTCCCCCAGAGGTGATGTTGTCCTTGACAATGAGACGAGTCATCCTCCTTATGATGACGATAAAGTGGAACTCTCAATGAAAGTACCAATGTCGGTGTCAAAACCGGCGGATCTCGGGTAGGGGGTCCCGAACTGTGCGTCTAAGGCAGATGGTAACAGGAGGCAGGGGACACGATGTTTACCCAGGTTCAGGCCCTCTTGATGGAGGTAATACCCTACGTCCTGCTTGATTGTTCTTGATGATATGAGTAGTACAAGAGTTGATCTACCACGAGATTAAAGAGGCTAAACCCTAGAAGCTAGCCGATGGTATGATTGTATGTTGCCCTACGGACCTACACCCTCCAGTTTATATAGACACTGGAGGGGGCTAGGGTTACACAAGGTCGGTTACAAAGGAGGAGATATACATATCCGTATTGCCTAGCTTGCCTTCCACACCAAGTAGACTCCCATCCGGACACGGGATGAAGTCTTCAATCTTGTATCTTCATAGTCCAACAGTCGGGCCAAAGGATATAGTCCGGCTGTCCGGTGACCCCCTAATCCAGGACTCCCTCACTCGCCTTCCCGGCAACGGAGGATTTTCTCCTAGTGTTGTCTTTCTTATCTGGCTTGACCTTGGTCCTCTTTATCTGCATGTTGGTCCTGCGATGATCTCGGTCTCTTGTACTCTTGCATGGCCTGGTGTTGTAATTTTGTTCCCGTGCTTGTGCACAGTCTGGGAAACAGAACCAGGGTTTGTTGCACCGAGAGAAGCCCCCGGGCCTGCCCTGATCGCACTACCGAGGGTCGTTGGGGTAGGCCCTAATAAGTGCACAGGCAGGGGTGCTGAAGAGGCTGGCCTCTTGGAGTCTTCTTTGCTTCTTCATTAACCTTGATTTTGGGCCAGTTTCCGGTTTCCCGCATGTCGTGTAATGCCATTGGTGGTGGGGCCACCCTTATAATGGCCCGTGAATGACTTTAACACATGTGGTAGAAACTGTCAATTTACTCTTCCCACCATGCCCTTATCCCCAGCCACGTATGTTGCATGCATCACGCGGGGTTGGTAACGGAGGCGCGTGGTGTG
Organism: Triticum dicoccoides; assembly: GCF_002162155.2. Taxonomy (NCBI): domain Eukaryota; kingdom Viridiplantae; phylum Streptophyta; class Magnoliopsida; order Poales; family Poaceae; genus Triticum; species Triticum dicoccoides. The sequence goes on from NC_041382.1 coordinate 283,008,478, forward strand.
GGAGAGCATCAAGGCGAGGGACCGCCCTTCTTGAATTGGTGGAGGAGGATGGTGGCCGCCTGTTGAGGGAGTGGCTCCCCTCCCAGGCCCATCTATAAAAGGAGAGGCGGAGAGAGGGCGAAGCCATTCATCTTTGGGCTCCCCCTCATCTGCATTTTGCTTCTTGCTGGTTATGTCGAAGGGAAGAGCCTGGGGCCAACCCCCGGGCTCTTGTTTGAGGCTGGTGTCTCCAAATGATGGTACCGGTGCTCGGGGAGTGCCCCTGGTCCTTGTTCGGAGAAGGCGCCATGGATGTGCTGCTTGTGGCGTGGGAGGCATCAGGCTTCCACATTGTGGGGAGTCGCCTGCTCCTTCCGCCACGATTGGTCACCCGCTCGGTAGTGTGGTGCCCAGTCCCGGGCTACCGCGGCTTATGTGCCAGGCGATCGAGCCATCGACGTCTCTAGTGCTTGATCAGGAGGCAGGACTTGGGATCGTTGGTAATCCCAGCACTGCCCCTCCTGGAGGTCTTGGGGCTGATGTCGACGAGAGGTGCACCTTCCTGCCCGCCAAAGAGGGGAGCAGCGTGTTTCGAGCCCCCTGGCCGTCTTGGTCGCTTGCCGTCTCTCCTGGGAAGGCGTCGGGTTGGGGTCCCGGCGCTCCCCTGGAACGGTGTTGATGAAGATTAAGTTCGGGAAGACGGAGAAGGCGGGAGGCAGACAGTCCAGTTGGAGTACGACTGCATCGACGCGTTTGTCTCGTACTGGCGACATGCTTCCCCATTTATCTGCCTTCCCCTTCCCTCCCCCGGCACCGTCATCACCGTTATCTCAGTGACCGGGGAGTGGTCGCTCTGCTGGCGCTTCTACTTCCTCCAGTGGTCTTTTGGCTGGGTCCCGGTGGTCTTCTCTACCGGTGCCTGTGCTGGAGCTTTCTGCTTTGTCCTGGAAGCTGTGACCAGGGAGCCGCCGAGGTGTTCCGCACGTGTTCCTCCTTCACAGCCTTGCCACTCCCGATCTTATCACCCTGTGTTCGGCAACTCTTGACTGGGATCGGGGTGCCGTTGTGCTGGCGTGTCGCCCATCCTCTTCTCTTCCCACCGCACTACCTAGGATAAGAGGTACATGGAGAGGAGTTTACGGTGCACTTATCTTTTTCAATCTTAAATCTGTAGCCATTTGCCAAATTTTAATTCAAATAATGTAATCTCTTGAGCCCATGTTTGTGTTATGTAATGCTTGCACTTGTATGATCAGCATATTAATGAAAAAGATGAACCTTGCCAGGAACCCATGCACGTATATGTCCATGCAGAGGTGAGATGCCTCTTTGTTTTAAACAAACGAGTTTTCCCTAGCAGGCTATCCTACCAGTACCCTTTTGATTTTGTTGCCAGGGACCTGAGCCTTCCAGGAAAAAAAAAGGGACTAGCCCCCTGCCAACTCTTTTCCATCAAAGGCCACTACGACCACCCTTGCCGAAGCAACGTTCAAGGCGGGGTGGGAGCACCTAAATTTTGAAGAGTAGTGAGGATTTCTTATGCACAAGTTTCAGCTTACAAAGCACTTATGGACAAGAGGTAGGACTTACCTATTTGGCTTGCCGGGGATCGCAGTGTTGGGCTATCTCCTCAACTCCTTGTTGAAGCCAAGTTCATGGAAGGAACCTTCAGCTTCATGCAAATAAGAATGAATGCAGGATGCGATCCTATCTACATGCATATGCAAATGCTAATGAAATGCTTATGCAATGATCTTGGAATGCTTATGCATGCATCCAACTTGGTTGGGGCCCCCCAGGGGTTCGTTTATGTCTCTCTTGCTCAGGGTCATCGCCCTCGCTTTGTACAAAGGGTTACATCCAACTGAGGCATGGCCTGTACAAAAGGGTGGCTCCCGAGCAGGGCCCGACAGCCGTGCCTTACGGGTAGAACTTGCACAGATTCTCAATATTCCATGAGTTTTGCAATTTAATGCCATCTCCGGTCTCTAGACGGACCACGATAGGTCTGGTGACTCATACTACCCGGTAAGGACCTTCCCACTTCTGCTCAACTTGTTTGTACCCTTGGCGGACTGAACGCACATAAGGACAAGGTCGTCTTCCTCAAAACACAGGGCATGAACCCTGTGGCTATGTTAGCGACGCAAGGCTTTCTCAGAGCGTGAAACACACGTAGTAGCCCGGAGACGGTTCTCCTCGAGTATCACAACGTTGTCACGCCGGTGCTAATCTTGCACTACTTCATCATAGGCAAGCACTCGAGGCAGCCCATGAATGAGTTCCATGGGATTAACTGCTTATGCCCCATATACTAGGGAGAAGGGAGTCTTCCCGGTAGCTCGATTTAGTGTCGTTCTGAGGGACCGGAGAACTACCGACAACTCATCGATCCACCGCTTGCCGTGCTTCTGCAGTTTATCAAAGGTTCTTGTCTTGAGTCCTCGCAGCACTTCAAGGTTCGCCCTCTTAGCTTGCCCATTGCTCCTGGGATGTGCAACAGAGGAAAATGAGATCTTGCATCCGAGGGCATGAACATATTGCATGAAGGCGCGGCCCGTGAAGTGGGTGCCGTTGTCGGTAATGATCCTTGTAGGGACTCCAAAGTGGCACACCATTTCTTTCAATAACTTGATAGCTGACTAAGCAGTCACCTTTCTCACGGCAGTCACTTCCAGCCACTTTGTAAACTTTTCGATAGCAACGAACAAGAATTCAAAGCCCCTGATTACTCGGGGGAAGGGGCCGAGGATATCGAGCCCCTAGACTGAAAATGGCCATGATAAAGGGATTGTCTGAAGAGCTTGGGCACGCAGGTGGATATTCTTGGAATGGAACTGGCGGGCTTCACATTTGGTGAATAGCTGTGATGAGGACATCAATACCATTGTTACACCCACAACCCCTGCTGCTATACATACTGGACCAATTATTAGTGCTCGCGCGCGTCAATTAAACTACTAGGTACTTCCGTTTCTTGCTAACGATTTTAATGGTCATGAGAATATGATGCTGCCTAAATTGGATACATTTGTTTTGCTTACAAATGAAGGGCCTAGCTTGGACAAGAAAGATGAACCTTGGAGCAAGTTCAAGCATGGAGATGATGGCGTGTTCAAGGGGAACAACAACGAAGTTACAAGTGATGATTCCAGGACTTTGAAGACACCATAATGAGTGCATGAACCCTTGGAGGAAATATACAATATGCCACATCATAAATTTCGTCCAGAGGCTATTCTAGGTGATGTGTCACCTTATTTTTGGGCCAGGCCCATGTAATTTGAAAATACTTGATTGTAGGCTGTTTTTAGAGTCCGTATGTGTGGGGAAACAAGAGTTAGGGTTGGTTTCAGACCCCTTCTCCAAGGGCCACGAAATTCCCCCCCTCTCCTCCATATATACATCCCTTAGGGCATCGTTTAGACTTTGGGTTTTGTCTAGACTAAAGTTCGTCATAGCTGCAACTTCACGTACTTCGTTTGTGTTCAACAACCAGACAAAGGCGTCACAGAACCCCACCTTGATCAATAAAGCTTTCCTCTTATATTCACAATATCTAGATTGCAATATTAGTTTCTTGCTTGCTCTTCATTTGCCTACAGGAAACAAACCTTCGTGGTCCGGTTGATTATCCTCCGGCGTAGTCAATAACCTCTCGGAGTTGGTTTAGCGATTGCTAAGGCGCGATGTCCGCGCACGTTCGTAGTCATATCGTCAAAGTCGGCTTCCACCAAAACGATAGCCACCATCTCATCGAAAGACATGACACCTTTGTTGCTCGGTGAGATTTTACAGTTTTTTGTAGTTTAGATCGAGTATGTTCTTCATACCTACAGTCCACGGAAAAGCCACAAAAAATAGGGTTAGTTCATCATATCCAAACCAATATGAGCCATTGCATAATCTTTTCTGTATTTGCGTTGTTGAATTTGCGGTTCCATCGTCATGTCAACTTGCTGGTCTTAGCATCTAGTTCTTTAGAGTTTCAAGTTTTTTTCACAAGTCGTCACGCCGCCACCGCACTATCATTATCGCCCTGCCATATACCACCACCACTTATCCGCTACTACTCTGAGTCCATATACCACCACCTATCCGAGTCCATATACCACCACCACTCCGAGTCCATATACCATCATCAATTTGAGTCCATAGACCACTACCGATCCTAGTCCATATACCACCACCAATCTGAGTTCATATACCACCACCAATCTGAGTCCACATATACCATCGCCATATACAACCACCCGTCCGAGTTCCACCAGATTCATCTCCGCCACCAGTCCAAGTCCAGTATTTGTTGCTTTGTTTTCGAGTTCTAGATCACGTGATCCTTCGAGTCATGACCAAGTAGGAATCCCAAACTTCTGTGCTACCTGCAGTAGAAAAATAGTTCCAAACTTAAAAAAAACTAAGTCTCGAAAATTCTGGCTAGGCAGTTTTTAGATCATTTGTAGACTTTTTCGAAAAAAATTCTTGCGGAGCAAAAAAAAGAGGAAAAAGTGAAAAAAATAAAAAAATCTGAGTGTGCTCCTCCCTTGTTTACGTGCAGCCCCGTGATTTTGTTAGTGTTCTAGGCTCGCGCCTCTAGCACGGTCTTGCTTAGGACCAGCAGAGTACCGTCGTTGAGCATTTATTCGACTTTTCATCTCTGAATTGATTATTTCTGACCCTTTATGCTACCATATTATAAGCCTTCCTAGCTCCATATACATCTGCGTCATGCGTTTCACTATCCCTCGTAATCGCTCTATCCAAGCTTTGAGAGTTTTGACTACAATGGTTGTCGAGCACCGCCTGCTGCTGGGTAAGAACTGGTAAGAATCTGAGATTTGCCTGATGGATCTGTGACGCCCCACCACCACCATTTTCTAGTAGTTTTTAGGATCATATTCTTGTGTGTTTCTATTGTTGCTAACCATGGCAGATCACAAGTCGATGAGACTAACTGGGAGAACCTGACGAATAAGGAGTTGCATGATAAATTTGAGCAAATGATGACTGAACAGGTGCAAGATGTGCTGAACAATTTTGAAGAGGCCATGGATAAGATAACTGGCTTTGAGAAGATGTTCAAAACAAAGCTCGATAACAAATTTAATAAACTTCTTGTGCGTCTTCCACAACCACCATCAAATGCACCTATCGCACCTCTACAACAACAACAACATCACCTTCCAAATCAAGTGGGCCAAGAACAATGTGTTCCCCTTGAGCCTGTTCAAACTTTTGGTGTCGTTGTACCTGCTGTTGATGCTTCTATAGCTCCTTCTACTACTGCAGAGGTGGAGGAATATTACGAGGATGAGGTTCATCAAAATCAGAACTACGTGCAACCACCAGCACCACCACCACCAGGTCGTCCTCATGCATATCATCGCGACAGTAGGGCTGCACCACCACATTAGGTACGAGATCATGACCATATTCCTAAACTGAAATTGAATATTCCACCATTTGAGAGTAGATATGTTCCTGATATATATCGTACTTGGGAGTTAGAAATTGAACAACATTTTACATGTTTACAATATCTTGAGGAGAGACGTGTTCCTGCTGCTATTTGTGCTTTCACTAGCTTCGCATGTGTTTGGTGGTCTGAACATGGTAGATTATATCCTATTCCAGCTACTTGGGCTGCTTTGTGATACGTCTCCAACGTATCTATAATTTTTTATTGCTCCATGCTATATTATCTACTATTTTGGATGTTTATGGGCTTTATTATACACTTCTATATTATTTTTGAGACTAACCTATTAACCCAGAGCCCAGTGCCAGTTTCTATTTTTACCCTATTTTAGGGTTTCGAAGAAAAGGAAAATCAAACGGAGTCCAATTGACCTGAAACTTCACGGAACTCATTTTTGGATGCAAAGAAGCCCAGAAGACTTGGAGTGCACGTAGAGTGATCTGCAAGGAGGTCACGAGGCAAGGGGGCGCGCCCACCCCCCTGGGCGCGCCCTCCACCCTCGTGGGCCCCTCGTGGCCCCCCTGACGTACTTCTTCCGCCTATATATCTCCATATACCCTAAAAACATCCGGGAGCACAATAGATCAGGAGTTCCGCCGCCAAAAGCCTCCATAGCCTCCGAAAACCAATCTAGACCCGTTTCGGCACCCTGCCGGAGAGGGCAATCCTTCTCCGGTGGCCATCTTCATCATCCCGATGCTCTCCATGACAAGGAGGGAGTAGTTCTCCATCGGGGCTGAGGGTATGTACCAGTAGCTATGTGTTTGATCTCTCTCTCTCTCATGTTCTTAAGGTGATACGATCTTCATGTATCACAAGCTTTGCTATTATATTTGGATCCTATGATGTTTTCCCCCCTCTACTCTCTTGTAATGAATTGAGTTTCCCCTTTGAAATAATCTTATCGGATTGAGTCTTTAAAGATTTGAGAACACTTGATGTATGTCTTGCCGTGGATATCTACGGTGACAATGGGATATCACGTGATACACTTGATGTATGTCTTGGTGATCAACTTGCGGGTTCCGCCCATGAACCTATGCATAGGGGTTGGCACACGTTTTCGTTGTGATTCTTCGGTAGAACTTTGGGGCACTCTTTGAGGTCCATTGTGTTGGTTGAATAGATGAATCTGAGATTGTGTGACGCATATCGTATAATCATACCCATGGATACTTGAGGTGACATTGGAGTATCTAGTTGACATTAGGGTTTTGGTTGATTTGTGTCTTAAGGTGTTATTCTAGTACGAACTCTAGGGCTGTTTGTGAAACTTATAGGAATAGCCCAACGGATTGATTGGAAAGAATAACTTTGAGGTGGTTTCGTACCCTACCATAATCTCTTCATTCGTTCTCCGCTATTAGTGACTTTGGAGTGACTCTTTGTTGCATGTTGAGGGATATTTATGTGATCCAATTATGTTAGTATTGTTGAGGGAACTTACACTAGCGAAAGTATGAACCCTAGGCCTTGTTTCAACGCATTGCAATACCGTTTACGCTCACTTTTATCATTAGTTACCTTGCTGTTTTTATAATTTCATATTACAAATACCTTTATCTACTATCCATATACCACTTGTATCACCATCTCTTCGCCGAACTAGTGCACCTATACAATTTACCATTGTATTGGGTGTGTTGGGGACACAAGAGACTCTTTGTTATTTGGTTGCAGGGTTGCTTGATAGAGACCATCTTCATCCTACGCCTCCTACGGATTGATAAACCTTAGGTCATCCACTTGAGGGAAATTTTCTACTATCCTACAAACCTCTGCACTTGGAGGCCCAACAACATCTACAAGAAGAAGGTTGTGTAGTAGACATCAATTTGAAAACTGCTATGCGTACTCATTGGGTTCCACCATATTATCAACGTGAATTGCTTCAAAAATTACAGCGTTTAAGACAAGGAAAAATTATGTAGAAGAATATTATCAAGAATTACAAATTGGCATGATTAGATGTGGTATTGTTGAGGAGAAGGAAGCTATGCTTGCACGTTTTATGGGTGGATTAAATAGAGAGATTCATACCATTCTAGGGTATATGGAGTATAATAATATCACTCGTTTATTCCATCTTGCTTGTAAAGATGAATGTGAAGTGCAGGATTGACAGGCATTGGCGCGAACTAACTTTTCTGCAGATCGACCTTCATCATGGATACCACATGCATCCTCTATTTCCACTACACCAGCACCTCCATCAGGTGCCACCTCCAGCCGTGATACAAGAAAGCAGGCACAACCACCACTATCTGCCAAGAGCACACCTCCCGGGCCTACGCAGAGTTCTTCTTCTTCCATGGCATCAACAAGGCACACAATTGATATTATTTGTCGTCGTTGAAAGGGACAAGGACATTTTGTGAGAGAATGAAATCTCAGCGTGTGATGATTGTTACTGAGGATGGTGGGTATGAGTCTGGTAGCGACTATGATGAGGAGACTTTGGCTCTTATTACACATGAAGAACACGGTGGAGATGATTCTGATCATGAGACGCAATACATGGTTGCTGAAGATGTTGACAAGAATGAATGTTTAGTTTCTCAACATGTTTTGAGTGTGCAGGGTACACAAGCTGAGCAAAATCAGAGGCATAATTTGTTCCAAGGGAGTTGTGAAGGAACGTTCTATTCGCGCCATCATAGATGGAGGGAGCTACAACAACTTGGCTAGCATGGAGATGGTGGAGAAGCTATATCTCACCACAAGACCACATCCACATCCTTACTACATCCAATGGTCAACAACAGCGGCAAGGTTAAGGTAACACGTACTGTTTGTGTGCATTTTAGTATCTCTACATATGCTGATTATGGTGATTGTGATGTGGTACCTATGCATGCATGTTCCTTATTACTTGGTGGACCATGGCAATTTGATAAAAAATATGTACACCATAGTAGAAACAATCATTATACTCTTGTTCATAAGGGCACAAATATTACTTTGCTTCCTAGGACTCCTGATTCCATTTTCAAAGATGATATTAATAGAGCTAATAAAGCAAAACAGGTGAAACATAAGAGTGAAAATCAGATTGTGGCAAAAGAATTTGAGCAACAAATGAAGCCTAATAATAAACCATCTAGTGTTGCTTCTGAAATTAAATTGGAAAGTGCATGTTGCATGTTTACTTGCCACCAAATCTGATATTGATGATCTAGATTTGACGAAATCTGTTTGCTATGCTTTTGTGTGCAAAGAGGCGTTATTTTCTTTCGAGGATGTACCTTCCTCTTTGCCTCCTGCTGTCACTAACATTTTGCAGGAGTTCGCTGACGTCTTTCTACAAGACATGGCACTGGGATTACCACCTATTCGAGGGATTGAGCATCAGATTGACTTAATTCCTGGTGCTTCGCTACCCAACCATGCACCATACCGTACCAATCCAGAGGAGACGAAGGAGATTCTGTGTCAAGTACAGGAGCTGCCCGACAAAGGTTATGTATGCGAATCTCTTAGTCCTTGTGCTATTCCTATTATACTAGTGCCTAAAAAGGATGGTACGTCGCGTATGTGTGTTGATTGTAGAGGCATTAATAATATTACTATTCGTTATCGTCATCCTATTCCTAGGCTAGATGATATGCTTGATGAATTGAGTGGCTCTACAATAGTCTCCAACGTTGATTTGCATAGTGGATACCATCAAATTCGTATGAAATTGGGAGATGAATGGAAAAGAGCGTTTAAAACTAAGTTTGGATTATATGAGTGGTTAGTCATGCCTTTTGGGTTAACTAATGCACCTAGTACTTTCGTGAGACTAATGAACGAAGTTTTACATGCTTTCATTGGACGATTTGTGGTAGTGTATTTTGATGATATACTGATTTATAGCAAATATTTGGAAGAACATTTGGAACATTTACCTGTTTTTTTTATTGCTCTATGGGATGCACGTTTGTTTGGTAACCTTGGGAAGTGCACCTTTTGCACCGACCGAGTATCTTTTCTTGGCTGTGTTGTTACTCCATGGCTATGTTGTTACTCCATGGGGAATTGAAGTGGGCCTAGTCTGAATTATTCTACTTATGATAAATGATTATATGCTCTTGTTCGGACTTTAGAGACATGGCAGCATTATTTATGGCCCAAAGAATTTGTTATACATTCTGATCATGAATCTTTGAAACATATTAAAAGTCAAGCTAAACTGAATCATAGACATGCTAAATGGGCTGAATTCATTGAGACTTTCCCTTATGTTATTAAACACAAGAAGGGTAAAGAAAATGTTATTGCTGATGCATTGTCTCGTCGCTATACTATGCTTTCACAACTTGACTTCAAAATATTTGGTTTGGAGACCATCAAAGACCAATATGTGCATGATGCTGATTTTAAAGATGTAATGCAAAATTGTAAAGAAGGAAGAACGTGGAACAAGTTCGTCGTTAATGATGGATTTGTGTTCCATGCTAACAAGCTATGCATTCCAACTAGCTCCGTTCGTCTTTTGTTGTTGCAGGAGGTGCATGGAGGAGGATTAATGGGACACTTTGGCATGAAGAAGAGAGAGGACATACTTGCTACACATTTATTTTGGCCAAAGATGAGATGGGATGTTGAGCGTTTTGTTTCTCGCTGCACTACATGTCAAAAAGCTAAGTCATGACTCAATCCTTATGGTTTATATATGTCTTTGCCTGTACCTAGTGTTCCTTGGGAGGATATATCTATGGACTTTGTTTTAGGTTTACCTCGAACAAAGAAGGGGAGGGATAGAATATTTGTTGTCATGGATAGATTCTCGAAAATGGCACACTTTATACCATGTCATAAAAGTGATGATGATGTTAATGTTGCTGATTTGGTTTTTCGTGACATTATTCGCTTGCATGGTGTGCCAAATACTATTGTTTCAGATCATGATAATAAATTTCTTAGCCACTTTTGGAGATGTTTATGGGCTAAGTTGGGTACTAAACTACTTTTTAGTACTACTTGTCACCCCCAAACTGATGGACAAACTGAAATAGTCAATAAAACTTTGTCTACTATGCTTAGGGCCGTTTTGAGAAATAATAAGAAAATGTGGGAAGAATGCTTGCCTCATATTGAATTTGCTTATAATCGTTCATTGTATTCTACTACTAAGATGTGCCCTTTTGAAATTGTGTATGGTTTCCTACCTCATGCACCTATTGATATGTTGCCTCTTCCATCTTCGAAGAAGGTTAATTTTGATGCTAAAGAACATGCTGAATTGATTTTAAAAATGCATGAGTTAACTAAGGAAAACATTGAGCGTATAAATGCTAAATAGAAAGTTGCTGGAGATATGGATAGAAACACTACAAGAAATATGTCAACTATTGACCTTCTGTCAGTGACCCTGGAAGAATTGGTCATAGATCTACGACCATTTGAGATCAATTGGTCAAAAGAAGTTTGGGGGGCTCCAAACCCTCAACTGTATCGACCATTTTGGTCAGAAAGGTCATAATTTCCTTACACGAAATGGTCATACAACAGACAACACTAGTCTGTTGCCTTATTTATAGCTGATCACGACCAATATAGATGGTCACAACCTTGTAAATCATGGTGGATTGCTATGACAAGGCGCCACCTCATCAGTTTTGCCTTTGTGTCATGTCCATGTGTCAATTTTTGCCATAGGTTGTGAAGCAACCTATATTTCTGTCATTCCCAAAATTCCCCAAAAAATCTCATAAATTCTTTGGGTCATATATTAGTCAAATATGTAAAATCCTTCCTTGCCTAGTTCAAAAATAATTCAACAATATTCATTTTCCTATTCTGTTCATAACAATTCATTGTGAAGGAAATGCTATTTATATATTCTTGATTACCCTCAAAATTTTTGGGCACTCTTTCCTATCCAAATCATTGCCTCATGACAAAATTCAGCTCCATTTGCCCAGTAAATCTTCTTCGGCAAATTTCCAATGTTTTTTCCACCTAGAAGCATTGTGAAGGAAGTACCATTTTTATATATCCAAATGACATGAAATTTATAAAGTTCCTTCATATGCCCAAATTATCACCCTCCTCTAAACTGCAGCTCAGTCAAATCATCTATGTGAGCCCAGGTTCAATTTATATTTTATGGCCAGATTGGCACATTGCAAAGCAAGTGTCATACAGATCCCTCCTATTACCCTCAAACTTTTTGGGCACCCTTCCATACCCAAATCATTGCCACATGATAATATTTAGCTCCATTTTCCTCGTAAATCTTTCTTAGGAAATTTTCAAAGTTTCTATCTGGAGAGAAGCTTTGTGAAGTAAGTACTAGCTAGGCTTACCCAAATGATCTGAAAATTTACCAGGGCATGACCATACCTATGTAACTTACCTACACAAAATTTGAGCTCATTTCATTTATCCAATTTCTCTCGCTAATTTTCCCAAGTTTCTGTCCAGGAAATAGAATTGTGAAGGAACTACCACTTTGCCATGTCGAAATGGTATCAATTTTCTACAGTGCTTTCCTATGCCCAAATAACCATCCTCCACCAAATTTCAGCTCAATCCATTCATTATTTTGAGCCCAGCTTCAACATTCATATTTCTGTCCAGTGTGGTACTTTGCAAAGCAAGTACCACCTAGGCTCCTCTTTTTGAGCTAAAAAATTGTGAAGACAGTCTTCTTAGTAGATTATCATCCTTAGCCAAAACTCACGCCATTGGCCACGTGCATTTCCCATATCGCTAATCAAACACTTGGCCGCTAATTCATGTTTGAGCATAGTTTGGTCTCCTCATGAGAATCTCATATTGTAATTTTCTTCCAAGCACCTTCCTGGGGAGTACCCAACCCCCTAGACATGCCTAGGCCGCCCAGAACACATGGCAACGCCCCGGTCACACGGTGACAACGCGGCGGGCACGCGAGTTTACGCGCTCTGGAGTTGGGGCCCTCGTCCACCATCCAAACCTCGATGTATCGCCACCAAACCATGTATTTCTGATTAAATAGATACTCATATACCTAGAAATGATTTTTGTAAAAAATAAAGGGCAAACTATAAGGTAGATGCACTTCAAATTTGACCCGCTTCTTACTGAATCGGCAGAAATTTGTCTTTTTCACAAATGGTGGATCAAAACTTTTGACACCCAACCATTTTGTCAATTATGCATTAAATATGGCCTAATATTTTAGAAAAATGATTTGGTCCATTTTTGCAACAAATATATGGTAGCTCCTTCACAAAAAAACTCATTTTGGGCATTCAAAAAATGGAAAATGAATTTTCCGTGCAAAGAAAATGAAAAGTCCCTTAGGCAACATTGTTTGGAATTACAAGATTCACCCTTGTGCACAATATGAGGCAATTTGAACAAACTATGCCATGAATGTGGTCATAAGATTGATCATTTGGCTTGAAAACCCTGAATCTTCACGCATGATAGCTCATTTCTCAGAACACTTTTTTAAAATAATTGCCGTATTAAAATTTTATTATTTTTCCTAAAAACTTGGTCACATATAATGACACAATGTAAAGGTTTCCCAATTTTTGAATTTTTTTGAATTTTTTATGCCCGTTTCGAAATGCGATCAAAACGGCGGGTTCGACCATCTTTAGCTAGCGGTTGAATCTTGGAAAACTTTTGATGTTTCTCTGATTAAATAGATACTTCTGTACCTAGAAATGATTTTTTGAAAAAATAAAGAGGAAACTATGAGGCAGCCGTAGTTCAAATTTGACCTGCTTCCTACTAAATCGGCGGGAATTTGTCTTTTTCACCAGAGGTGGATCAAGGCTTTTGACACCCAACCATTTGTTCAATTGTGAATAAAATATGGCCTAGTATTTTAGAAAAATGATTTGGTCCAATTTTGCAACAAATATATGGTAGGTCCTTCACAAAAAGAACTCAATTCGGGAAGTCGGAAAATGGAAAATGAATTTTCCGTGCAAAGAAAATGAAAACTCCCTTAGGCAACATTGTTTGGAATTCCAAGATGCACCCTTGTGCAGAATTTGAGACCATTTGAACAAACTATGCCATGAATGTGTGTAACACCCTCGATGCGACTATAGCTCCCACGTGTCGAGGCACGACTTAGAGACATAATCGCATTGAAGGCATATGTCGCAAGTTAGGCAATCTTCACAACATCCCATGTAATATGAATAATAAAGGGGGGATAACATAGTTGGCTTACACTCGCCACGTCAATCAAGTACATAAATAACATTACATCACCCAAACACTCATGGCCCGACTACGGCGCCAAAATAAAAGATAACCCAACATGCGACACGGTCCCGATCACCCCCAACTGGGCACCACTACTGATCATCAGGAAAAGAAACATAGTAACATTGAGAGTATTCATCGAACTCCCACTTGAGCTCAAGCGCGTCACCTGGAGCGGAATCATCAGGCCCTGCATCTGGTGTAATAGTAATCTGTGAGCCACAGGGACTCTGCAATCTCGCACCCTCGCGATCAAGACTATTTAAGCTGATAGGTAAGGCAAGGTAAATATATGTGGAGCTGCAGCAAGAGACTAGCATATATGGTGGCTATCCTGTTCGCAAAAGAGAGCGAGAAGAGGAGGCAAAGCGCGAGCGAGAAACTAGAGAGCAACCTGCGCAAACATTACTCCAACACCGTGTCCACTTCCCGAACTCCGCCGAGAAGAGGCCATCACGGCAACACACTCGGTTGATTCATTTTAGTTAAATTAAGGTTCAAGTTATCTACAACCAGACATTAACAAATTCCCATCTGCACATAACCGCGGGCACGGCTTTCGAAAGTTCAAATCCCTGCAGGGCAGTCCCAACTTAGCCCATGACAAGCTCTCATGGTCAACGAAGGAATAGACCTCCTCCCAAGATGTTCCGATCAGACTCGGTATCTCGGTTCTTCAAGACACTTCGACAGGTTAAAACAAGACCAGCAACACCGCTCGAATGTGCCGACAATTCCCGATAGGAGCTGCACATATCTCTTTCTCAGGGGCACACTCAGATTGTCTAAACTTCCGGTAGGCCAGGCCAGAGTTGCCCCTGGTAGCCACCAGCGGCTGACGAGTTGGACCAACACTCAGAGGAGCACTGGCCCGGGGGGGTTTAAAATAAGATGACCCTCGGGCTCCGGAAACACAAGGGAAAAAGAGGCTAGGTGGCAAATGTTAAAACCAAGGTTGGGCATTGCTGGAAAAGCTTTAATCAAGGCGAACTATCAAGGGGTTCCCATTATAACCCAACCGCGTAAGGAACACAAAATCCGGGAACATAACACCGATGTGACGGAAACTAGGGAGGCAAGAGTGGAACAAAACACTAGGCGAGAGGCCGAGCCTTCGACCCTTTACCAAGTATATAGATGCATTAAGATAACAAGGTAATATAATAATATCCCAACAAGTAAATATTGTTCCAACAAGGAACGGCCTTCCATCTTCACCTGCAACTAGCAACGCTATAAGAGGGGCTGAGCAAAGCGGTAACATAGCCAATCAACGGTTTGCTAGGACAAGGTGGGTTAGAGGTTTGACATGGCAATTTGAGAGGCTTGAAAGCAAATGGTAGGCATCGTAGCATTGGCATAGCAAAAGAGCGAGCAAACTAGCATACGAAAGATAGTAGTGATTTCGAGGGTATGATCATCTTGCCTGCAAAGTTGTCAGAGTTGACTGGATCCTCAGAAGCAAACTCAACAGGCTCCTCATTAACGAAATCGTCTCCCAGCTCTACCCAAACAAGACAAACAAGCAACAAGGACACAATCAACCACGTGCAAGACTCAAACAAAATGATGCAATGATGGTATGCTATGCGGGATGCGATGCGGGATGCATATGCAAAATGTGACATGAAATGCAAGAACCTGGCCTCAACTTGGGATTCCAAGTGTGCCACTGGAAAGATGAGATGAAATCGCTTGAGAATGATATAAAGAACGTCGGAATCGGAGTTACGGTTTGGAAATGGCAAGCAATTCAAATATGACACCGATCTGCTATTTACAACAAGTAGCCATCTAAATGCAACGAAATGAACATGTTACGGCACCCAAACATGACAACAAAATAAATGGCAGGGATGCATTCAAGATGCTTAACAAAAGTCTAGCACTGAGCTACGGCCAATTCATCCATTAACAGGTCCAAACAAGCATGGCAAAAATGCATATGGTAAACAGATTTCAGACTTAGTGAAATTAACACTTGTCTGGAATTTTAGATCAGATAGCACTCTTCGGAGCAACAAAACTACATGCTACAGGATCTGAACATGGCAAAATAAAGCATGGCATGGAGCTACTCAAAGAGCTTAACAAAAGTTCCTTAGTGACCTTGAGCCAAAAGGGATCAGAAAGTACAATTGCAAGCATGTGAACATGGCAAAAACATAATCAATTATTAGACTTAGTGAAAAACTAGCACATGCTGAAACATATCTCAAGTAGGCATGTTTACGAGCTCGATGCACTCACTACAGTGCAAGTCATGATAAGCTAAGCATACACCCATCAATAATACACAAAATTCAAGCTAGACATGGCAAGAACAATAGCATAGCATGCACGGATCAACTACAACATCCTCGGCAAAATCGCTAACAAGTAGACAATCTGCCCAGATTCACGAAGTAGCAAAAGTAGTGCTCGATTGACTCAAGATAGGGTGCTCCATAATTGCAAACAAAGACATGGATGGATAGAGCACTACAATATTAACAAAACATCCTTACTGATCACCCTCAAAAGAGGCACGGAACACTAGGAAACAACATGAACATATGGCCATATGAGATAAACAGCTCAAGAACATAGTGGAAATGCTAAGTCTCTGAAATCAGCATTACCAAGTGCCTCACTTTGCAAGCTTGTGCTGGTCACCACACACATCACAAAAATACATGGGTTGCACCTCTGGAAAGATGGCAAAGCCCTTAACAAAACATATGTAGAGCTCATGGGCATATCTAAGAATAATCATGGCAAAAATGACAAATATCTAAATGGAGTAGCAGATCTGACAATTAACTCAAGTAGCCCTCTTCTAACAGCATTTCGGGCATCAAGATGAACTCAAATAAAAATGATGCAATGAGATGAAACGATGTAATCTCTGAGGCGAACATTTTGATATGCTATATGCCCAAATCGGAGCTACGGATGCAAAGTTA
This sequence comes from Triticum dicoccoides, assembly GCF_002162155.2. NCBI lineage: Eukaryota > Viridiplantae > Streptophyta > Magnoliopsida > Poales > Poaceae > Triticum > Triticum dicoccoides. The sequence goes on from NC_041382.1 coordinate 283,025,080, forward strand.
CGGCATGATGAACAGGAGCATATGGATCTGAGATTTGAGGACTTAGGGAAAAAAACGGCGTCAACCCTAAAATTTGGATCTGGATCTGGGAACACGGTTCCTGAGGTTCGACGCCGTCCTCGCCGGAGTTCTTGCCAGACTTGTCAGAGAAGAGGGATAACGGTGGCCGGACTTGACGCGGGGTCGGCGTGGAGGCGGCGCCGGTGGAGCGGCGACCGGTCGGCGGGGAGAGGCGGCCGCGGACGACGGGACGGCGCGCTGGCGCGGCGGCTGGCGACGATGGCGAGGCGGCGGCCGAGCGGCACGGCGGCGAAGGCGGAGCAGGGCGGCGCGGGCACACCGGGTGAGGGTGGCGGCGACTTGGCCCGTGGGGGCCCGCTACGGGCCTCGGCGGGCCGGGCGGCGGGGAGGCGTGGCGATGTGGGGCTCGGCGCCTCAGCGAACCAGGAGGCGCCATGTGGCGGCAGCGAGGGTGGCGGACATGTCCGTCCGTTGGAGGGGAAACATCCGGCGGCGCGAGGGGAAGGTTAGGGTAGGGTTTGATCCGGAATTTCGGGAGGGGATGCCTTTTTATAGGTAGAAGGAGCTAGGAGAGTCCAAATGAGGTGCGGTTTTCGGCCACGCGATCGTGATTGAACGATCTAGATGATGGAGAAGGATTAGGTGGGTTTTGGGATAAATTGGAGAGGTGTTGGGCTGCAACACACACGAGGCCTTTTCTGTCCCTCGGTTAACCGTTGGAGTATCAAATGAAGTCCATATGGTACGAAACTTGACAGGCGGTCTACCGGTAGTAAACCAAGGCCGCTTGGCAAGTCTTGGTCCAATCCGGAAATGTTTAATCCCCACACACGAACGAAAGCTACAAATGACCACCGGAGGAGAACGAAGCGCCAGAATGCAAAACGGACAACGGGGAAAATGCTCGAATGCATGAGATGAACACGTATGCAAATGCAATGCACATGATGACATGATATAAGATGCATGACTTGTTGGTTTTGGTCTCTAGTTTAGATCGATGCAGTAATGGATCTAAATTGATCAGTGCCGTAGCTCTCCTAAATTATCTGCCCGATATACGTCATGGTCAGTTCGTGCTAGTTGTTTAATCTCATCTTTAGTACCTCTCTGAATTGTAGATGGTCGCGGATGAATATTACCTTGTTGGGTTCAGTCTCTAGTTTAGATAGAATGCAGTAGTGGGTTGGAATTGAGCAGACTCGTTGTTCTTCTGAATTATCTGTCTGCCTACACCATGTGATCAGTTCTCCTGAATTATCTGTTTGACTACATGATGATATTGATGGAAATATGCCCTAGAGGCAATAATAAAAGGATTATTATTATATTTCCTTGTTCATGATAATTGTCTTTTATTCATGCTATAATTGTGTTATCCGGAAATCGTAATACATGTGTGAATACATAGACACCAACATGTCCCAAGTAAGCCTCTAGTTGACTAGCTCGTTGATCAATAGATAGTCTTGGTTTCCATACTATGGACATTGGATGTCATTGATAACAAGATCATGTCATTAGGAGAATGATGTGATGGACAAGACCCAATCCTAAACATAGCACAAGATCGTATAGTTCATTTGCTAGAGTTTTTCCAATGTCAAGTATCTTTTCCTTAGACCATGAGATCGTGTAACTCGCGGATACCGTAGGAGTGCTTTGGGTGTACCAAACGTCACAACGTAACTGGGTGACTATAAAGGTATACTATGGGTATCTTTGAAAGTGTCTGTTGGGTTGACACGGATCAAGACTGGGATTTGTCACTCCGTATGACGGAGAGGTATCTCTGGGCCCACTCGGTAATGCATCATCATAATGAGCTCAAAGTGACCAAGTGTCTGGTCACGGGATCATGCATTACGGTACGAGTAAAGTGACTTGCCGGTAACGAGATTGAACGAGGTATTGGGATACCGACGATCGAATCTCGGGCAAGTAACATACCGATTGACAAAGGGAATTGTATACGGGGTTGCTTGAATCCTCGACATCGTGGTTCATCCGATGAGATCATCGAGGAGCATGTGGGAGCCAACATGGGTATCCAGATCCCGCTGTTGGTTATTGACCGGAGAGCCATCTCGGTCATGTCTACATGTCTCCCGAACCCGTAGGGTCTACACACTTAAGGTTCGGTGACGCTAGGGTTGTAGAGATATGAATATGCAGTAACCCGAAAGTTGTTCGGAGTCCCGGATGAGATCCCGGACGTCATGAGGAGTTCCGAAATGGTCCGGAGGTGAGGAATTATATATAGGAAGTGCAGTTTCGGCCATCGGGAGAGTTTCGGGGGTCACCGGTATTGTACCGGGACCACCGGATGGGTCCCGGGGGTCCACCAGGTGGGACCACCCATCCCAGAGGGCCCCATGGGCTGAAGTGGGGAGGGGAACCAGCCCATAGTGGGCTGGTGCGCCCCCATGGCCCACCCCCTGCGCCTAGGGTTGGAAACCCTAGGGTGGGGGGGGGGGCGCCCCACTTGCCTTGGGGGCCACTCCACCCTTGGTCGCCGCCCCCCCTAGGAGATCCCATCTCCTAGGGCCAGCGCCCCCCTTAGGGAGCCTATATAAAGCGGGGGGAGGGAGGGGCAGCCGCACCCTTGACTCTTGGCGCCTCCCTCTCCCCTGCTACACCTCTCCCTCTCGCAGAAGAACGGCGAAGCCCTGCTGCGGTGACTGCTGCATCCACCACCACGCTGTCGTGCTGCTGGATCTTCATCAACCTCTCCTCCCCCCTTGCTGGATCAAGAAGGAGGAGACGTCACGCTGACCGTACGTGTGTTGAACACGGAGGTGTCGTCCGTTCGGCGCTAGGATCTCCGGTGATTTGGATCACATCGAGTACGACTTCCTCATCCCCGTTCTTTGAACGCTTCCACGCATGATCTACAAAGGTATGTAGATGCAATCCGATCACTCGTTGCTAGATGAACTCATAGATGGATCTTGGTTAAACCGTAGGAAAATTTTTGTTTTCTACAACGTTCCCCAACAGATATCAGTTCTAAAATTGTGCTTAGTTCTGCCAGGTTAACTGTCTGCGTCAGATCCCACTTATTTGGAATTAATAATAACAAAAAAGATATTATTCTTGTTGTCATTTCGATTAAATCTATTTATTCCATGATATTTATGTCAGTAGGGTGTCCATCAAATTGACTTTTTCCCTACAGTACTTTCATATATTTCAGATCCTCTTAAGCTTCGTGTTCCTTTTCCCATTCTGTTTTATCATACTTCTTACAAAGAAATGTTTCTCACATTTGTTTTTCATGTCTGAACAGGCAGGCACAGACCCACTGCATCAGTATTTTTTTTCTGAAATGTTATCAGAAGTTATGTCAGTTGGGGCCTGGCGATATGAGTAAAGCACTTGGGGTATATGGATCTGTTGAAGACCACCGGATTGGGTGACAAACAAAAGAGAAGAGTTAGCCCATGGGCCAGTAAACATTAAGCCGTAAGTACTCTCTAGTCTCGACTACCATGTATTTGAACAACTAAATGAGCTCTGTGAATGGTTCCTGAATTAAAGT
>NC_041382.1:283028968-283086766 GCF_002162155.2 Triticum dicoccoides
GGGCAGTAAACAGGGATTGGGAATATATATTCTTGCAGCCATATTCATGGCGCACCGCAGTGATCTACGCCACCGGCCACATCTCCGACGGGCACATGAACAGCGCCGTCATGCCCTCCTTCGCCTGCTTCCGGCATTTCCCTTGGATTCAGGTATATGCGTATACATCCATCCATCATGCTTCTTGCCTTCAACTTTTGTCTCACGTACAGATGCGTAGCAAATGACATGTCATTGTTCAGTAGAACTTGGATATCAACATGAACATGCATATAAGAAATTCTCACCGCTTAATAATTAACCAGAGCTTAATAGATTTGGAGCCTAATATAACTAGCTTGCACCACTGTGTGTCAAATAATGCATGGTTGATGCAGTAGATAATTAGTTAAGATTACCTAATAAAGAAGGATTTTATATGTAACAACATGTACAACTAGGGAGGACTTCAACTACTGCAAGAACTGTATCATAATTCACAAAACGCATCTGGATCAGCCAGCGACACAAGAACATATCCTATTATCTAAAACAATACTCATGTTGTATTTAAGTATAGCACAAGTTGGAGACTTGGAGTGGCTAAAAGACTTACCTAGCTAATCGCATGTTGGGATGATCGGTGGCATGACATGTACTCCCTCACGAATTATGATTTCATCTACTCAATAGTTACCTTAATGATTAGTGTGCTATAACACCCTCGATGCGGCTATATCTCCCACGTGTCGAAGCACGACTTAGAGGCATAACCGCATTGAAAGCAATGTCGCAAGTGAGGTAATCTTCGCAAACAACCCATGTAATACAATAAGGGAAAAGATACATAGTTGGCTTACAATCGCCACTTCACACAAATACATGAATAAATCATTACATCAACCAAATACAATCAGGGCCCGACTATGGAGCCAAAATAAAAGAAGACTACCCCAAATGCTACACAGATCCCCGATCAACCCCAACTGGGCTCCACTACTGATCAACTAGAACGAAACAACACAAAGGGAAAGATCTTCATCGAGCTCCTCCTTGAGCTTGGTTGCGTCATCTTCACGGTTCAACGGCACCTGCAAGCTGGTTTTGGAAGTATCGGTGAGTCACGGGGACTCAGCAATTTCACACCCTCGCGATCAAGACTATTTAAGCTTATAGGAAGGGTAAAAGGTATGAAGTGGAGCTGCAGCAAGCGACTAGCATATATGGTGGCTAACATATGCAAAAGAGAGCGAGAAGAGAAGGCAAAGCACGATTGAATAACTATGATCAAGAAGTGATCCTAGAACAACCTACGTCAAGCATAACTCCAACACCGTGTTCACTTCCCGGACTCCGCCGAGAAGAGACCATCATGGTTACACACGCGGTTGATGTATTTTAATTAAGGTCAACTTCAGGTTTTCTACAACCGGACATTAACAAATTCCCATCTGCCCATAACCGCAGGCACGGCTTTCAAAAGTTCAAATCCCTCCAGGGGTGTCCCAACTTAGCCCATCACAAGCTCTCATGGTCAATGAAGGATATTCCTTCTAGAGGGAAGACCCGATCAGGCTCGGAATCCCGCTTACAAGACATTTCGACAGGTAAAACAAGACCAGCAAGACCGCCCGATGCGCCGACATCCTGATAGGAGCTGCACATATCTCGTTCTCAGGGCAACACCGATGAGCGCTCCGTACAACTAAAACCAGGCCTCAAGTTTCCCCGAGGTGGCGCTGCAAAGGACTCTAGTTCGGACCAACACTTAGAAAAGCACTGGCCCGGGAAGAGAAGCAGCCCGGCACGATTTCCGGAGACCGAAAACGTTCGACGAAAAGACCGGCTAAACTGTCGTTGTAGTTTAATGGTTGGGCTATCAAATGAACTCCGATTGCGATGAAACTTGGCAGGCGGCCTACCTACAACATAACAACACCGCATGCCAACTTTCATCCCATTCTGAGAACATTTTCCGGCCACTTATAAAATAATATTTCGGACGTGCCGTGGGCGCGTGCAAGTGTGTTAGGGCTCAGAACAGACAATGAAGAGAACGAGGAGACCGGGACGGATGCAAGTTTTGAAAACATGATGATGCAATGCAGATGATGACATGATGAAATGCAACACGCAAGAAAAAGGCAAAGCAACAACACCGAATAACTAGAAGACACCTGGCACATCGGTCTCGGGGCGTCACATGTGCATTACATTTTGGCACCTCTTACATCTGTCTTGCTGGGTACTTGATTTACTTTATGCATTATTAGTTATAACAACCAGAAATTTCAATGAATATGCACCTTTGTTAACAATGGTTGTACCTACACTTCCAGGGAAGAGTTATTCCTTCTGATTTTATTGGCGTCATAAAAGCCAGCAGCCTGTTTACTTGAAAGGGTATGTCACTGAATACCGCTTATGGAGTTCAAAACTTAAGTTGCAGCTTGTTTGGCTTGTGATTCTTCAAATTCCCATTCAACACTAACATGTTACATCTTTCTCAGCGGAAATTGTTAGCGATCGTGACGAGCTGATGTCCAATTTCTTTGCTCAGCCTCATGCTCTTGCTTATGGAAGGTAAATAGCTCAGCAGTATTTTGGAGACACATATTTCATGAACTATTTTGGTTTCTTACTAGAGCTGACTATATATTTTCAATATCATAAATTTTTAGAATTGAAACACTCCTTTTCGAACTAGAATTGCATACACCAAATAAATTGAGGGAACAGAGGTAGGGACTTGACACTTGACTGGTTGTTCGTTTTGTGCCAGGTCTACATCCAGGATAGTGGGGAGCAGAGCGCAGAGATGGTGACCGACGAGGGAGCCATCTACGTGACATCGAACGGCGGCTATAATTTTGTTCTGCTTATTCCGCTAAGGTTTTTTGCAATGGTTATACACATGTTACACAATTTGTGTTGCTGGCTAATCATCTTTAGAGATGGTAACATGGTGCTGCACTCTCAGGGTCATCTTATGACACAATCAATTTTTGGTGTGCTCAGTTTTTTAATTTTAGTGATAAGGAAAGATCCCACCTAGTTTGCTGGCTCCTTTTTATCTCTAGTATGTTATTAACTTCTAGGCATTCAGTTTGGAGATATTATTGTACTAAAATTTGCATGTAAACTAATTATTCTGTTTGATGATGAAGATTAATGACGTACCTAAATCAGTTTCTGGATTTAATGATTTCTGGAATGCCTGAAATGTCAGGGCAGCAAGTACCAGCATCCCGTGCTTCATTCTATGTACCGTTATGTTGCCTGTGCTAGCCTGCTTATAAATTTGGGCTAACTTTTTGTGTAGAATAGTGAGTTAATGCTTGTTTCTGCAGAAATACAACATTTTAGCTCTATGGATCTTTATTTACCTGCAACTTCTACTAGCTCTAACTTGGTTATATAACAGTTTAATTCAGTCAATCTGTTAGAACTAGTTTGTCTACTACTTGCATCCAGATTTTATAGCCTGCCCTATGCCCTTGTCGACTTGCTTAGGTACATAATTGTTATGTCTTGCAATCTAGTATTGATGATTGTCAATGTATTCATGTATACCCTTCTAGTGTACCTTGTATGTGACCCAGCTGATCTGTATATCAATGCTTAGTTTCCAATAGATGTATTCTGATGCCTGATGGCTGATTCCTTAAAACTTCACTATTGCAGTAGCATTTTTTCTTGGTGCGTAGATGTATGAGTGATCTCTTATGATTGAAACCCTACTCTCTTTCCCAGGAACCATCGTGGTATGCGTCACTACTGGGGCGTGCGTGTTCGTGGTAAGCAAACCAAGACTACCGGTAGGAGAGAAAAGACTGTTGGTGTCTCCAAAAAGCGATAAGCTGCTTAACAAAGATCGCCGCATAGCTTCACTACTATTGTGTTGGTCCATTTCCAGAATCTTAAGGAGTGTTCTTGTTTAGACGATTACCTTGGATGATGCTTTTGCTTAAGGAGAGGCTCAAGAAGATCAGGTATAAACTCCTGCCCCTCTTGTTTGTTTTTCCTTCATACTATTTGGTGGTTGATCGATGATTAGGTGCTAGGTTCAACTAGTTATGATGCTGTTAACTAAGATCTTGCACATGCTTTAGTAGTAACGTGATCTGGTTGTAGTCCTTTAGTTGGCTCGGATTGCTAATAAACCCTAGGAACTGTAATGCCCACAAATCTCATTTCTGTGTTAGTAGGTTCTGGCTTTCAGAGTCAATCTCTGCTACTCCCCTGCATCAGAATTGCCAAACATACCTTTGTGAGGTCATTTCACACGTGGTGACTAGTAGTTTTTTGTTCCCTGCTAAGATTTTGGAGGAATGGCTTGCCTTTCTGATTCTGTTGGTAGATTAAGGTTTGTAGAGTTAACCTTGTCTTCTTCCATGATTGAAACAAATGGCCAAGCTCGCCTCTATGAGGCTATTTCACATGCTATGACTAGTCTATTGTTCCTAGATAATTGTAACATTCTTTGAGAATTTTGCTTATTGTAACATTCTATGACTAGTCTATTATTCAGGTTGTTGTGTTGCTTCGAGGTTAACCTTTGGCAACATTCTTAGAGAATTTTGTAATGCCTCCTTTGGGGAGTTGATACACTAATGTGCAAGTTCTATGCTATGTGAGTTCTCTCTGTTGCTGCAAGCATTGTCACAATATGTCATGTGTAGGGAGCTCCACATCCATGTTTCGGCCATCCTCTACAACAAGGAGCTCTGGGCCAAAGGAGCAAGTAGCGCTGCTAGTTCCTTGATGCCATATCGAGTAAGATGGCGCCCCATGGCGTGTGGTGGCGTATTTTGCTTCCAGGAATAGTACTGTTTATTAGAAGTGAGAATAGTCTAGTGCTTGGTAAAAAATCGAAGGATGAAGTGTCATGTATTGTCTATGTTGTAGTGAGCTGTAGTAGGAGTGAAATGAAATTTTATTTGCTGTTGTATGTGCTATTTTACTGTAATGTGTTGTGTACATTTTACTTGAACATTAATTTTTTCTATAAAAATGTTCTTACTGGACCTGACAGTGGCCACTCCCCAAATATACTTGTAATATTAAGATGCCATGGCCCAAAATATCTGGACTGAAAAGCTACTGAGAAGTACTATAAGCAGGCCTTGACTCAAATAAAAAATAGAAACAAAAGGGAAACGAACTATGTGGAAAGGTAAAGGCCCATTATAGAGAAGGCCCAAAAATATCAAGGAAAAAATATAAAAGGTTGAATTGTTGGGCTCGGCCCATGTAAAGCGTTGAATTGGACTGGGCTGAATCTTATCAACGACCTTTTCAATTGGTCGCAATTTTTCCATGTTAGATTGCCACGTCAGATCCGATGTGGCCTGGGCAGACAGCTAGCGACCAAAATAGAAGGTCAGAGAATCCATGACCTTTTGTTTTGGTTGTTGCCTTCCATGACCTTCTCATAGAGAAGGTCGTTAATTTCAGTTTACGATTGCCAACTTTTGACCGTCTGTTTTTGGTCACAAAAAGGTCGCAAATGAAAAACAATGACCTTTCAGCGACCAATAGTGATGGTCACAAGTTGATATATTTCTTGTAGTGAAAACATGTTGTGTTTGCACCTGGAGGTCTTGTTTGGTTACATTTGCGTAAGGATAGATTTCCTAATTTGTGCAAATAATAGCTAATGCCACGTGTTGATGGTCCTTTTAAGGTGTTAGAGAAAATAAATGATAATGCATATAAACTTGAGCTGCTTGCAGATTTTGGGGTTATTCCCACTTTAAACATTGCAGATTTGAAGCCTTATTTGGGTGAGGAAGATGAGCTTCCGTCGAGGACGACTTCATTTCAAGAAGGGGAGGATGATGGGACATCAATACCATTGTTACACCCACAACCCCTGTTGTTATACATACTGGACCAATTACTAGAGCTCGTGCACGCCAATTAAATTACTAGGTACTTTTGTTTCTTGGTAACGATTCTAATGTTCATGAGAATCTGATGCTGCCTAAATTGGATACATTTCTTTTGCTTACAAATGAAGGGCCTAGCTTAGACAAGAAAGATGAACCTTGGAGCAAGTTCAAGCATGGAGATGATGACGTGCGCAAGGGGAACAAGAACGGATTTACAAGTGATGATTCTAGGACTTTGAAGCCACCATAATGAGTGCATGAAGCCTTGGACAAAATATACAAGATGCCACTTCATAAATTTCATCCAGAGGCTATTCTAGGTGCTGCGTGACCTTATTTTTGGGCCATGCCCATCTAATTTCGAAATACTTGATTATATGCTGTTTTTAGAGTCTATATATGTGGGGAAACAAGAGTTATGGTTGGTTTTGGACCCCTTCTCCATGGGCCACGAAATTCTCCCCCTCTCTCCTCTATATATATAGCCCTTAGGGCATCGTTTAGACTTTGGGTTTGGTCTAGATTAAAGTTTGCCATAGCTGCAACTTCGCGTACTTCGTTTGTCTTCAATGACCAAACAAAGGCGTCACAGAACCCCACCTTGGTCAATAAAGCTTTCCTCTTATATTCACAATATCCAGATTGCAATCTTAGATTCTTTCCTGTTCTTCGTTTTCCTGCAGGAAACAGACCTTTGTGGTCAGGTTGATCGTGCTCCGTGTGGTCAATAACCTCTCAGATTTGGTTTAGTGATTGCTAAGGTGCGATGTCCTCGCATGTTCGTAGTCGGATCGTCAAAGTTGGCTTCCACCAAAACGATAGCCACCATCTCATCGAAAGAAAGGACACATTTGCCTCTATCAAGCTCGACCGCATCTTGGAGGGCTCTAGGCCAATAGAATCCTTGCCGGAATGCTTTCCCAACTAATGCCCTTGATCCAATGTGGGAACCGCACATGCCTTTGTGTATCTCAGCCAGCAGTTCCTTTCCTTCTTCCTGGCATATGTACTTCACTTTCACACCGTTGGGCCTTATTCTGTACATAGTGTAATTGAAAAGCTGGTACATACTGGCCCTCCGGGCTACTCTTTCAGCTTCATCTTGGTCACCGAGAAGCTCTCTGGTTTGGAGGAAGTGGACTGTGTGCCTTGCTCAAGTTGGAGCCTTGGGCTCGGCAACAAGCACTAGCGGCACCTCCTCTACTGCCGGGGCACATTCCTCGTTCGCGGGGACCACGGGCCCGGCTGGATGGTGTGGTCCAGCAGATGGCGAGGAGTTGCTTCCGGCAAGGTTTCGTCCAGGAGTGAACGGCTCTATCAGGAGAGGCTTACCGGAGTCCAACTTTATCCTTTTCTGAGGCATTGATGCTGGGGATAAGGAGGGTTGAGTAAGATGGAGAACAAAAGTTCCTAGTTCCACAGGAAGCTTCTGCGCAGCGCACTTTGACAGATGATTAGCTATGTTGTTTTCCGCACGGGGTACAAGATCTGTTTGCAATCCGTCAAAGCGTTCCACCAATCTTCTAACTTCCTCAATGTATGCCTTCATCAATGGGCTTTGATAATCCTTGTTGACTTGTCTCAACACGAGCTATGAATCTCCTCGAATGATCTGTTTCTTATTTCCCAATTATGCGGCAATCCTGGGCCTGACAAGGAGCCCTTCATACTATGTTGTATTGTTGGTCGCCTCTTTCCGGGCAAAATGCATCTGGACAACATACTTCAACTACTCCCGGGAGGGGGAGAAAAGAAGCACTCCATCTCCTGCACCTTGTAGGGAAAAGGCACCATCAAAATACATAATCCATTCTTGGGGAAATTCCTTGCCGGGCATAACTGTCTCTGGTACTTCCTCATCAGGGGTTGGTGTCCATTCTACAATAAACTCTGCCAATGCCCTGCTCTGGATAGTTGACGTGCTCTCAAACTTCAAACCAAAACTAGATAACTCCAAAGTCCACTCCACTATTTTGCCGGTAGCCTCAGGGTTCCGGAGTATCCTTTGCAATGGGAAACGAGTGACAACCGTAATCTCGTGGGCATGGAAGTAGTGGCACAGTTTCCTTGAGGCCATGATGAAACCAAATATCAACTTTTGCATGCCAGAGTACCTCAATCTAGCCCCCTGTAATAAGGAGCTGATGAAGTACACTGGGGGCTGCACCACTTTCTTCCTTGTCATGTCCTTGGGGTTTCTCTCGCTGTCGTTCTCACTTCGGCCCTGATCCCTCTCTGGCTCTGCCAGTCCTGGCTCGCTCTCTGCTTCGTCCACTTCCCGCTGTGCCACCAAGGCTGCGCTAACCACTTGGTTGGTTTCCGCTAAGTACGGCAGCAAAAGCTCTTGTGGCTTGGGGACAACCAAGGTAGGCACAGAGGACAAGCAGGTATTCAACTCTTACAAAGCTACATCTGCTTCTAGAGTCCACTTCATGGGCCCTGCCTTCTTCTAAATTTTGAAGAACGGCAGGGCGCGCTTGGCAGACTTGGAGATGAATCTGCTTAGCACCGCAATGCATCCTATCAGATGCCTCACATCCTTGACTGTCCTTGGCACTTTTATCTGCTCGATAGCTTTAATCTTGTCCTCTGTGGCTTCGATCCCTCGATGGGACACAAAGAACCCAAGCAGCTTGCCGGAGGGTACATCAAACACACACTTCTCCGGGTTGAGATTCAAGTTGATCTTGCGTAGATTAGCAAATGTCTCCACCAAATCCTGAATAAAGGAGGCTCTATCCTTGGTCTTGACCATAATATCATCCATATAAGCTTCAATATTTGTGTGTAGTTGTGGCTCGAAACCAATCTGGACTGCCCTTGCAAAAGTGGATCCGACACTCTTCAATCCAAATGGCATGCGGATAAAATAGTACGTACCACATGGAGTGATGAACGATGTCTTCTCTTCGTCTTCCTTTGACATGAATATGCATCCAAAAAGGAGAGCAAATTGCAGCCTGAAGTGAAATCCACAATCTGATCGATGCACCGCAAGGGAAACGGGTCCTTCGGGCAAGCTTTGTTGAGACCCGTGAAATCTATGAGAAGCCTCCTGATACGTCCATTTTGCATCATGTTTTCTTACTGCTATTTATAACATTTTTATCTATAATAATGCTTTTTGGAGTAATTCCAATGCCTTTTCTCTCATAATTTCCAAGGAACACACCAAGGGGGAGAATTCCGGCAGTTGGAAATCTGGATCTGGAAAAGCTATGTCAGGCCACCTATTCTGCACAACTCCAAATGAGTTGAATCTTCACGGAGATTTTTTATGGATTATTTAAGAAATATTGGAGCCAATAAACACCAGAGGGGGCCACCAGGTGGGCACAATCCACCTGGGCGCGCCAGGCCCCCCAGGAGCGCCCTGGTGGGTTATGGCCTCCTCGGCCCACCTCTAGTGCCCATCTTCTGGTATATAAGTCATTTTTACCTAAAAAAATGAGGAGAGGACTTTCGGGATGAAGCGCCGCCGACTCGAGGCAAAACTTGGGCAGGAGCACTTCTGCCCTCCGACGGAGCGATTCCGCCGGGGAAATTTCATACCCTGATTTTCATATCACAACACATTAGCTAATAAATCATGATAAAATGTGGTTTGACAAAAACTTTTGAGTGTTTTGGTCTTTGCTCGATTTGATCTTTGTGTGTTGGTTGCAAGTGCTCTAAAAATCAAATAAATCCTCTAACTCCTATACTTCATCTCCTTGATCCAAAACTCTGCCCAATGATCATGCCATGTGTATAGAACAGAATAGTATTTTCTTAAAAAAATAGTTTGGCCAAAAAGTATTATCTAAATTAGGTTTTTTCGAAAACCCCCTGAATTGAGACCTGAACTACAAGTACTTAATTAAGGGTGTGGAAAATCTTTCAAAAATTATATTTGACTCCTACTAGACATAGGACTCCCAAAAACCACAAAAATATTATTTTCAAAGTTATTTCTCTATTTTATTTAAAGGCTTTTTCTTAAGTCCATAAATGGTCTTTAATAGTTCAAAATTATTTTAATGTTTCAAAAATATTTGAGAAAATTTAGGGAAGCTCAGTGGACATATATTGTCTATATATAAGAGTTTCAACACATGGTCATGTTCAAAATATTGGTCAAATCCCTCAAAAACCCTTTCTCGATATTCCAAGATTTTGAAATATTTACATAGGAAATATTCTCCATTAAATCCCAAAAAATTCTAGAATGTCACAAATGACCTACTTGAGGATCCTACAAAGTGTCATGTCATGGGGAACAATATGGCACCAAGAAACCTTCTCAAAACCATTTATGTCCTTTTCCAAATTAGAATAACTTTGCACTACCAAATATGTCCAAATGATCTCAAAATTTGTACACGTTCTCAGCTGGCTTAATCATTCACCTAGGCCAAATGGCGCAAATTGGAGAATAGGATAACTTGATCAAAGTGCCTCAAAACCCTTTCTGTCCAGAACCAAATTTGAACAACTCTAATTGTCAACTGTCTCCTTTTGACTCCAGTTTTTGTGAGCATGATGTAATCCCCAAATAATGACACTACACCAAGTGGTGCATCAAGGAGAACAAGATAGCCTGATCAAATTTAGCCGAAATTGTTTCTCCCCATTTCTAGGGTTTACAAAAGTTGCATTGGCCACTTTCTCCTTTTGACCTCAAAATTTGTGGGCACTAGTAGTTTGCGATGCCACTCATTCCTAAAATAGCCCAACTGGGTGCCACTAATGCCCTTGGTAGATGATGATGAACTAGGCCACTGCTTGGTGGAGAAGTAGTGTACCGAGGCTTGATGAAAGTGTTGTTTAACAGAGATGGATTAGATTTAAGATTGTCTATCATCCCAACCAAACATGTACAACCACACTACCCCTTATGGGATGGGGTATTATTGATTACCTTGTTCGTGCTAGCATGGATGCGTGCATTACTAGTGATGGGAGTGGAGTGGTCACTCTCGGGACGAGGTCGTGCTTGGATTGGCAGCCTCGACTTTTTTCACAGGGCACCGGACACACCGTTTGTACCCTTGTGCTCACATAATGTGATAGATATGGGAGCGTCGCTCCACTTAACTAAAACATGACTGTGGGATGGGGGTTGTTGCCAATCGAGTGGACTCTATGTTAGTCATGGCAAGGGGAAGGTAGTGATCGGGTCCTTACCCCGGGTACTTGAGGTACCGTGGGTCATGGATGACACGAAAGCTTCCCGGATCTTGTGGGTAAAGTGTGCAACCTCTGCAGAGTGTCAAACTATTCGAATAGTCGTGTCCACGGTCAAGGATAGTTGGGTGGTGCTGCTTAGACTATGTCCATATGTTTCTGACAAACAACATGGCTTGGTAATATGTTGATGTGATTCGTAAAAAAGTCACGATGAGCTTGAGCATGAGTTGTTCACAACTCTTTCTCGATGTTGATGTCTGTAACCACCCGATACTTGTTGCAGATGCATTTATGTCCTTGATAAATGTTGATCATACTTGCATGAGCAAAACTAGCTTTCTGCAAAAATGCCAATTTAGTAGTAGAGCCTTGCATAATTATTCTGTTATCACTCTTGGGTTGCTTGCGAGTACATTCAACGTACTCACTAGCCTGCACTAGTTATTTTATTGGCTAGGCATGAAAGAACATGATATAATGAAGAGTACCTTGGTGACGAACATGCGAGCTAGGATGCTTGCCAGTCAGAATGCCTGTAGGGTTAAGGCAGATGGCGTGGGTCCAAGTTATCGACGAAGATTTCCGCTGTGATGTTATTCTCAAGACTTGACCATAGTGGTCAAAATTTATGTAAGATGGTATGTATGGATGTAAGACTCTTGTAATTCAGCTTCTGTGTCTTCAGTGAGCATTGATCTCTGGGATCACTATAATCATGCATTCAGTGGCTTCGACTTTGTAATTCGGGGTCCCCACAGGGAACTTCCCTCCCGGAGGGGGAAATCATCGTCATCATCATCACCAACAACTCTCCCATCTTGGAGAGGGCAATTGTCGGATTCAGGTTTCTGGCAAACCCTTGAGGTTTGAACTCCGGGGTGCGCACGAAGATCCCTCTCTTTCTAGCTCGCTCTCGCAATGATCTCAAGGCCTAGCTCGCCAAGCCCAGGGAACAAGAGACACGAGGGTTTATACCATTGTGGTGTAATACCCTAATCCAGTGTGGTGGGGTGGATTACCTCGTGGGCTAAGGATGAATTAGTACAGTGGACGAACAACCTCCCGAGAAGAGGTGTTCTAAAGCTCGATGAGCTGGTGTGTCTATGGATGGTCCGAATGATCCGTTCCTTGCTATGGTGGTAGCTAGCCCTATTTATAGAGGTCTTGGTCCTCTTCCCAAATGTTAGGTGGGAAGGGATCCCACAACAGACAATTTTTAATAGAGACAACTAGTACAAGTTATCCTGACAAAAGGTGGTCTTCGCCTGCCAAAGGTTCTGGTGGTGATGCAACTATGGGCTCCGCGGTGACCTCTGTCTTGCCGTCCTGCTGGTCTTGGTCTTGTTGCACTGATATGGAAACCTTTGCCTGATGCCTCGGGAGTCCTCCCCTACGCCTACCTCTTTAGCACCAAAGAGGAAACTGGCACTATGCGCCCACTGGCGCCCGCCTGGCCTCGGTCGTCACAGCTCACGTAATGTGAACCTCGTGAGGTGCCCCCCTCCTTGATATCTCCGCTCCTCGGGAGTCAGCATGGCGAGGCTGCCGCCTGAGGAGGTCATGTGTCATCCGCCTCACGAGGCTTGGCCCCTCCCGAGGGTCTTTAGTGGTTGCTGATGAAGATGGGCCGCATCGGCCCAACGGTAGAGCCATGTCGTGGACCGCAGGCAGGCAAGTCTGGGTGCCCCCATTCCTAGGACGCCGACAGTAGCCCTCGGGCCCAAGGCGTGCTCGGACTTGGCTTCGAGGCTAAGCCAAAGGGCAAGTGCGGAACACCGCAGGCCCCAACCGCCTGCGGCCTTCATTGACGAGTGGCGATTGACAGGACGTGGGCGCCTCCGCTTCCCCATGCTGCCTCGGCAACTGTGCTCGACTGACAAAAGGCTGGCGCACGCCACAGAGCCTTCATTGCCTTCCTCCGCCTTGCTCCAGACCCCCTTTCTCCTTCTCGCCCCAAGAGGACCCCAATCTGCTGGAAATCCTCCCCGAGCTCGCATCCGATGGCGCCCGACAAGGCTAAGGCCTCGCGCTCACCCTCCTGGTATGAGCCAGCCTTGAGCGTGCCCACTGTATCGGAGGAAAAGCTTGCCGCTGCGCGCCGGATGACATTGGGCGACGACGATGAAGGAAGAGAGGCGGCGCTGCGGGCCGGCTCCGCCAAACCTGAGGTTTCGGGTAGCAGCTTTCATCCATTCTTATTGAATAGCGTGTTCGCGGGGCTGGTCCCTCCCTTTTTTGATTTCTTCTATGTTGTGCTCAGCCACTACAACCACCATGCTCTCCATCTCCATCCCAACTTGGTTCTCCTCCTATTGATTTTTGCCTTCTACTGCGAGGCATTCATGGGGGTGATGCCATCTGTGGTGCTGCTGCACCCCTTCTTCTACCTTTAGATCAATGACGACCACTGCTCGGGTGCGCCAATTTTGTCGCGACCAACAGGACCACGTGATCTCGAAGGCGGGGAAGAAGGCTGAGGGCTTCAGGAACAAATGGGTCCTTATGGATGACAAGTGCTCCTACCCCCGGTTGTCGCAGCTGACAGGGATGCCTTCTTCTCATGAGGATTAGCTCAGCGCGAAGCTTGCCGACCCCCAGGCGAAGCAAGTGCTGGAGAAGATGGCCGCCGACTTGAAGCCTGACGACCCAAAGGCACAGAAGCTGATGGGGGACATGATACTCAAGGAGTTCCTGGCACAGCGCCTGGCCCCGCTCCAAGCACATTCGTGCCCTATGTGGAAGCTCAAGGACGAGGGGGACAATCTCCGTCTGCGCCCTGACTCTTTGGCCGACGAGGAGCTAGATGCGGCCCTGCGCCTCCTGGTCGGGGAGGACCAAGGGTTCCCGCCGGACTCGCATCTCCTGTTGTACCACCGCGCTGACGGGGCAGAGATTGTTGCCGCCATGCCCGTCTTCAACGAGTACGGGACCGTGATTCCGGTGCCCGCCGAGGCCCTGGTGATGGCGGCCCCGGTGTTGGTGTCTTCCGGCGATTCTAACGAGGAGGAGAGGCCTGACTCGGAGGCACCTGGAAGGGGGAGGTAGAGACTTCTCGTTTCACGGCGAATCTCCTCCGCGCCCTTCCTAACGATGACGAGGCCGGTGACCATCTGGTGAGGGAGCCCCTGCCCCCACTGGGGTTTCCACGAGATCCAGGGACACTCCTCCTAAGAAGTCGCTGGCCGGGATCCCGACGAAGAGCAGGCCGACGGTGGTCTCTCGGGGCAGCACCCTCATCCCGATGTTGACCGGTGCTTCAGCGGCCTCCTCTGCTCTTGGGGCTCGCACGCCGGCGCCCCAGGCTGCGAATTCTTCAGGCTTCGTGCTTCAAAAGAGGCTGAGAGATTACACCGGCGTGGGCCAGTAAGTGCTTTGTCCTGATTCTATTCCTGATCCTGTCGCTGCTTGTTGAAGCTTTTCCTTTGTGCCTCTAGGCCAATGCTGGGGGCGACGAAGAAGAGAGAGGGAGCGGCCACGCCCATGGGACCCAACAGCCTGCCAAGACTGCACCTCCCCTGGCATGGGAGAGCAGTGACGGTGCTCGCGCCTTCCCGGCCCGGTCATCCTCGCGAGGCCTGGAGGAGCGATCTCGGGAGAAGGCGGCCTCCACAATAAAGTCGACTCCGGAGGCGCCAGCTTCTGGCTCGGCTATCGAGTCCCCAAGGGCCCAAGAGCCCCCAGCTTCTTCTGCCGCCGCCAACTCGCAAGCCCTGGTGACGACACTGTCTTCTCCTCATCCATCGCGCCGCAGGGCGGTGGTCCTTCCGCTTTGCCTGGCACTCTGGAGGAGGCTCTTTCCATGCTAATCTAGCTTTGGGGCGATCTTCAGGGCACCAATCGTCACCTCGCATCAGGGCGCCTGGAATTGATAGAGGGGTGGCTGCAATCTGACGCGTCCATGAGGGCTGCTTGGGGTCATGCCATGGTAGCTTCCAAGGAGAGTAAGAGGGCCGCTGACCTGGCCGCGGCTAACTGCGAGATGGCATTAAAGGATGCCGAGGCCGCCAAGGCACGCTGCCGGGTCGCAGAGGGCGAGCTGGAGAACCTACGCAAGGAGCGCGCTGCCGCGGCTCGCTAGCGCGAGGCACGGGAGGAGAAGCTAAAGGCTCGAGAAGAAGAGGTCGCTGGCCGCGATGCTGAGCTGGAGCGGCTGGTGCAGCCATAGGATGCGGAACGCGACCGCCTAGAGAAGCTAGAGAAGATGGTGGAGGCGGAGAAGGTCCTGCTAGAAACCAAGGCGAAGGTTCTTGCTGAGCATCGCATGACCTTCAAATCTCTTGAGGAGAGGTCCTGTGAGGCCATGCGGGAGCTCTACGAGAAGGGCCTGGAGAAACCGCTGGTGATTGATGACGAAGGTGCCGCCTAGCTACTTCCTCATCTTGTCATGGCACTCGTGGGCGTCATCAACAGAATCGGCCCCATGGTGGAGGAGGAAGCGCGGGCGCTCTCCTCATTGGCCCTGACACGCGTCCTCGGCCACCTTCACCTTCGCGATCCTAATGCCGACCTTGGTGTCCTGCTCGAGCCTGTGGATGAAGAGCGCTGCACGGCTGCTGCCGAAGGCATGAAGGGACAAGTGGAGACCATGTTGAAGAAGTCCCTTGCCATCGACCCCGCGCCTCTGGCCGATGGTGCCGCCGGTCCCACGACCAAGGCCGACGACACAGGCAACGGCGATGCTGCCGACAGGAGGGCGCTTCCTAGCGACGATACCCAAGGCTAAAGAGGAGGCTTGTTGGAAAACGACAATGCTCCTTCCCATTTTTACTTTTCCTGCGATATGCAACGTTCCTCGTGGAGGCATCAAAACTTATGTTTGGTGTTTGAAGAACAATATATCTTGTAATATTTTGCTAATGTTCCATGATTTCCTTCCCATTTGCTTCATGTTCTATGTCGGCGGGGCCCTACCTTGCGCGTACCTCAGCCGCCGTTGGGCTGTCCGGATGACCAGGATGGTGCCAAGGGGTGAGGGGCTACTTCGTCAGTTAGGCTCCTGAGTTGTGATGCTCAGGAGTCCCCCTTGACGAGCAAACGGCCTACGGGGAGGAGATGCGAAAGTAGGCCTTAGCGTTCTATGTCGGCAGGACCCAGCCGCGCGCGCACCTCAGCCGCCGTTGGGCCGTATGGATGACCAGGATGGGGCCAAGGGGTGAGGGGCTATGTGGACAGTTAGGCTCCTGAGTCGTGATGCTCAGGAGTCCCCCTTGACGTCCAAACGGCCTTCATACCTTTTCCTTAGCCAAGGCTCCGCTCGGGAGGGATGTGTGACGACCAGGTCCGAGGGACCTAGCAGGGTAGCATACGCTTGGGCGTGACCCGACTGTAGCCCCTGTGCCCAGCCCCCTCCCATGACTCTCCCGAGGGGAAGTGTTGTGACGAGTCTGGACATTGACTTCGGAGACTCCCTGAGGTTGGTACGGCCATGGGGCCGCCCTCAGTTGTTTATCACCGACGAGGAGCATAGCGCTTCCGCACTTGCACGGGCATAGCCGCTCCTCGATCGTTTTGACTGCCAGCACAAAGCATGGTGCTTCCACTAGTGTGTGGGTGAGGGCTCCCTCTGAGTGGAGCCCCGGGGGCGTGTACAGCCCCGCCCTGACACGTGGCTTGCATGACAGGGCTAGACGAGGTGTGTCTAGGCACTTGTGAGCTAGCGCGGGACTCACGAGGCCCTATCTCAAGGCGGGTTGCGCCTGGTCTTGATTCTTGATGGCTGCGGTGGCCCTGCGAGATGGTTAGGCAACCTACGCCGGACAAATCTCCTGAGGCGATGACATGAGAAGGACAAACACCAACAACCCAAGGAGGTGACGTGACTGGGCCGGCCCGCCAGACAGAGCTCAATCGTTGGGTTTATCAATGCTGCAGGGACGGACCAGAGCACAGACGTCGTGCCTAATCTTCTCATGCGAAGAATCCTGAAGAAAGACGACCGGTGCACGGCTCCCGTGGTGGTGAGGCAACGGGTCACGCGCCCTGGCCTTCCCGTCCGCGATTAGCTCGTGCGAGAACAAGGCACCAAGGGCCATGGGAGGTGACGTACACAGGAGCGGGCCTGCGAGCCAGAGCCCAGCCTTTTGGGTTTGGCGACGCTGCTGGGACAAACCCGAGCACAGACGCCGTGCCAGTCCTCAATCAAGAGGTAGTCGTGGGCGGGCTTGCAAGGGCGTGCAACGTTCATGGTATCAAAGTACCGGACAGGAAAGTGATAATCATAAGGTAACTCATGCAAGGAAGCAAGCTAGCTTAGATAGGTGCTATCAGATGTGGGGTTCCGGCAAACCCTGAAGGTTCGAACACTGGGGTGCGCGCGAAGTCTTTTCCTCCCACCGATCTACGCGCCTAACTCGCTAAGATCTCGCGGACGAACTCGGCGAACTCTCAACACGGAAAGACACAAATTTATACTGGTTCAGGCCATTGTTGTGGTGTAATACCCTACTCCATTGTGGTGGTGGTGGATTGCCTCTTGGGGTGATGATGAACAATACAATGGGAAGAACAACCTCCTGAGGTTGAGATGTTCTTGTGCTTGGCTAACTTGTGTGGGTGAGAGTGATCTAAGATCTCGTCCCCTGCCTATGGTGGTGGCTAGTCCTACTTATAGAGGCCCTGGTCCTCTTCCCAAATCTTGAGTGGGAAGGGAGCCAACAATGGCCAGCAAATTTAAAGGGGGAAAGCTAGTACAGGCTATCCTGACAAAAGTGGTCTTCGCCTGCCAATCGCTCTGGAGGTGATGCCGTCTTGGGCTCCACGATGACCTCCATATTGCCGTCTTTCTGGTCTTGGTCTTGTTGCACCAAAATGGCAACCTTTTCCTGATGCCTCGGTACTCCTCGCCTACGCTGGTTTCCTTAGCACCAAAGAGGAAATAAGGACGTTGTGCGCGTTGGCACCCGCGTGGTGTCGATCATCATGGCCGACGTCACGAGAGCCTCATGAGGTTCGCCTCGCCCTAATATGTCCGCCCCTCGTGAGCCTGCCTGACTAGGACGCTCCAGAGGAGGTCTTGTGTCATCCGCCTCGCGAGGCTTGGCCCCTAGCGAGGGCCTTGGATGCCTTGTTTGATGAAGATGGGCCGTATGGCCTGCTAGCTTAGCCACACAGCGCGCCGCAGGCAGGCAATGCTGGGGACCCCTGTTCCCAGGACGCTGACAGTAGCCCCTGGGCACAAGGTGCGCTCGGTCTTGGCTTCGCGGCGAAGTCAAGGGCCAAGTACGGAGCACCGCGGGGGCTAAAATGCTGCGGCCTCGGTTGACGCATGGTGGCTGATTGGACCTAGGTGTCTCCACTTCCCCACACTGCCCTTGAGTCCTCCTGGCTATGCGGCCCCGCTTCTTACTCAGTTATTCTTCCTTTGCCACGCCTGGCTCTTCCAATCTCCCTGCTTCCTCGAGGCCCTGCTCCGTCCTCCCAATCTGATTGCGCTCCGCCTGCTTCTCCGCCATGGCGCCAAAACAAGCCGAGAAGGGGAAGAAACATCTGTCCTCGCCAACTGCGTGTCCATCCTTCGAGACGGCGCTCGGCCCGCCCCGGGTGCTCAACGACGAGGCCATGGACAAGATGCGCCCCATGCTTGCCTCCAGTTTCAATGTGTGGGGAGCCACGGTAGCTTGGCCCGCGTCTCGCAAACGCATGGCTCGGGCTGTCACTGAGGTTCGGATCTTCATTGAGGCCCTCTAGGCCAGCCTGATTCCTCCCTTCTCTGCTTTCTTCAATGCGGTGCTCGAGTACTATAAGATCCACATGCTCCATCTAGACCCTCAATCTGTGACCCTTCTTGTTGTCTTTGCCTTCTTGTGCGAGGCCATGGTGGGCACCGCTCCTTCCGTGGCACTCTTTCGCCACTTCTTCTCGCTGCATCTCACTTGTCCCCAGTAGAGCTCGGGATGCGTGGGCTTCCAGGCCGTGGCTGCGATGGCAGATGCGGGGATCGACTTCGAGCTTCCTTCATCCATGAGAGAGTTCCGTACTCGATGGGTGTTTGTTGACGCCGGCGTGCTCAACCCTTTGCTCCAAGCTCTGGTGGGGCCTGCTATTCCAAACTCCGGCTGGGGTCATCAGAAGCTCACGAGCCGCTGCCTTGGCCCCGTCTGGGCCAGGCTGAGGTGGTTGAAGGACCTCTGCGTGACCGCGCCCATGGTGGTGAGGGAGTTTGTCAGGCGTTGAGTCGCTCCACTTCAGCGCCACTCCCACCCGATGTGGAACTTTCTCCGCAGCCAGGACAACATGAGGTTTCAGGAGGAGGGGCTTCCTCTTGCGGCACGGCAAACAGTTTGCTCACGGTCCTATCAGGTGTCCCTCTGCCGGATGAGATGCCCAGGAAATAGCTGCCTGTTGTACCGCCGGGAGAACAAAGTCACATTTGCCGTGAACATGCCTTCCTTTGATGAGTGGGGGCTGCGCCCTGTCGGCTTGACGGGGTCCCGCGAGAACCCAATCATCATGGTCCCCCTCCCTGCCGCCGGTACCGAGCTCGCCCCAGGTGATGGTGCGGGGGGAGGGGGGGTGAGCTCCGATGGGGGCCAGTGGCTCAAGTGCCGAGGAGCACATGACGAGCGGTGATCCTGGGGCGTCCTCCTCGGGGGCCTGCGACCCGCCTCCTGAGGTGTTGGTTGCTGAGGAGACATGGCATGCGACTCCCGAGGCTAACGCTCCAGGAGCCTCATGAGGTTGCAATGAGAGGGCGCATGGTTGTTCGCCACGATCGGGCTCCTCTGAAGCCATTCCTCTTGGTTCTTCTTCGGCTCTGCTGTGCACCGGCCGTCATGTCCAGCGCTTTGGTCGTCTTTGTGTGGACTTCGAGGAGCTCCGCAAGAGGAAGGGATCCCCCGGTGGTAGCAATATCTTCAGGCCGTTGAAGCGACGGAAGTACATCAACATTGACGCGTAAGCACCTTATTGTCGTGGCTTCCTGCGTGTGGTCTTCTTATTCTGACGTCTGTCTTTCAGGGCTCCTTCCATTGAAGCTGTTGCGTCTTTCGAGAGGTTGCCTCCTCATTCATCAACTCCCCCATCAACCTTGAGCGTTCCTGGCCGGCCTACCGGCCTTGGAGCAGGGTCGGTCGTGGGAGCGTCCTCGCCTTCGTGGCACGCTCAGTCCGCGGTTCGGACACCCCACCCCCACGGCCTAGTATGGAGCTCGGCGGGCGTGCCCAAGACTCCTCCCTTGCTCATGAACAGCCACTGGTTGACCTCAATCTTCGGTTCCTCTTCAAGAGGCGAGCCCCGATCATCTTGGGCTCCTCGCAAGGACAGGCTGACGTTAGGCGCGGCGCCAGCCCCCAGCCTCCCGCCGGGATGTGGCGTGCCACTTGATGCTCCGCCCGCTGCCCCCGAGGTGGAGGACGAGGCGGGTCGAGCGGTCGAGCTCCAGCGCAGGCGGAGCATGGTTCGTCATGAGCTCTTCCAGGAGGCGATGGGCGCGATGAGCCACCTTGGTGAAGAGCTTGCTGGTGTCAATTCATGTCTTGAGGCTGAAGGTCTTCGGCTGCTGGAGGAGCGGCGCAAGCTGAAGGTGACCATCAACCTCGGTCGCTACCAGCGCGACCTCGAGAATGCGAAGGCCGAGGCGTCCCTCAAGATCGCCCATGAAGCCCGCTCGCGAGCCTAGGAAGTGGCTCGCAAGGCCGATCGTCGTCGCGAGGCAACGGAAGAGAGGGCGTGGGGGCTCCTGGCCTAGAGCGCATCCCTCGAGCAGGAGGTGGAGGCGCGCCGGGCCGCTCTTGCATCGCTGAGGGGGAGACCGACGGAGGAAGAGGAGGTCCGGAAGCGCGAGGAGACACTGGCCCTGGAAGCCGTGGAGCGCAGCCTCGAGCTCAAGCAACTGGAGATGAAGGAGCGTCAAGTTTCTCAAGCAGAAGACGACGTTGGGGCCCGCGAGGCCGGAATCGAGGAGGAGATCAATCGTCGGGTGGCCGAGGTTTGCGCAGATCTGGAGGGCATACATGATTCGAAGCTGAAGCTCACGGGTCTGGAGCATGAGGGCAGAGCCGCCGCCTTCAGGCCTAGGCTGGATGAGGCCAAGAGGCGTGCAGAGGCCACAGTCGCCGCCCTTGTTACGATGCAGGCAGACTTGGCCTCCGCCCGCGTCGAGCTAATTTCTCTCCGGAACCGAGTTGACGGTGCCAAGGCCGTCGCATGGCAAAATAGGGAGGAGGTGCTCCAGCGCCGGACGCTGGAGCGAGAGCATGCTCTTATGCTTCAAGGCCTCCATAACAGGGCCAACACCACCCTGGGTTATATCTGCAACGAGAATCCTCCGGCCCCCCACTCGAACGACTATGCCAGCAACCTGACCTTCTTTACTGAGGTGGTGACGCGCCTGGAGGCTTGATCTGCCAGGGGTTGCCAGCTTGTGGAGGAAAGGGGTCGTGGTCTGCTTCAATGCGCCTTCTCCCATGTCTTCAGCCAGCTTCTAAATGCCGACCCCAACTTTGAGTTCGACGCCGCCATTGCCCCCGTACCCATGGCCGTCCGGGGCGACCTAGCGCATTGGGTAGAGGACAATGTGGACGCGTTGGTCAGGGCCATCACCTCGGAGGATGACACGGTGGTGGTCGTCGTAGACGAAGGCGACGTGGTGGACGACGGTGATGGGGGCGTTGCTGACGGCGGCGACGACGCCAATGAAGATGACGATGACGCGAGTGACGTGTCCGCGGGTGATGTAGCGAGTGATATTTCTGGCTGATCCCATGTTCTCTTGTTGTTTCATCCTGCATGCAAAACTCGAGCGTGGCCCTGGAAGACTTGTAAGAGCATTTTGAGAGGAGGAGCTCCTCACTTAAGCAAATTGCAGTTTTTAGTATCCTATGTGATGTGGGTATGTGTCCTCGTGAACTCGTGAGGCCGGGGGCAAGCTTCTCGTCGTGGTTTACCTTAGTCAGCACCGGCTCAGGGCTGGGTCGTGAAGTGGCAAGCTTCTGAGAATCCTGTGGAGCTTATCGCTCCGTCTGAGGGGGCCCCTCAAGAGGTGAGCGCCAGCCGCAGCGCTGGCGCGTGCTTGACGAGAATGCGCTTTGGGCAGTCCGGCTCGTGAGGAGCTTGTGAGGGAATGGGGATGGACATGAGTCCCAAACCAAACGAGATCCAGAAGGCGAGAAATGGCTCGAACAAGAAAAGGCACCCCCCGCGCGCATCGATAAAAATTTAGCTTCAACTTAAATCCAGATCCAGAAAGCGAAGCCACAGAAAGAGAGATCCAAAGAAAAAGGCCGCGTCCAGGACCTAGTCTATTCTTCGGGTCTTCTAGTCTTCTCACCAGCGCAGAGCTAAGTGCTTCCACTAGGTGTGGGATGGAGCCCCAAGGCCTGAGGCCGGCACTCCTGAGACTCCGGGGTGTGTACAATCCCAACTCATTATTACGTGAGAGTGTCACAGGCGGCGAGCTTCATAGGCACTGGGCCTTCTTCACAGGAACTGGCCTTGCTTCATATCGCTAGATGAGGGCCCCATCTTGCGCCGCCCTCGACCTCCTCTGTGCGCACTGATCATGAGGACGACACAAAGGACGGAAAGGGGACGCCACCGGTTCCCTCGGCGACCACAGGTCCTCTGTCGGGGGAAGGGTCGCTGAAGCCTCCCCGGCAGAGGGCCTACCTCCGGGTATCCCCTGGCCTTGTACGCTTTGGGGAGGGGCCTGGCTCCCGGCCCCTCTCCTGCAGCTCCCAACGCGATCCTCCCGCTACCAGGGGGGCGTCGAGCTGGGGCCTCCTGCCACTGCGGTGACCTGCTCCTCCTGCGACTCATGGTTAGCGTAATCTTGCTCCCGAGGGATTAGGGGTACCCTGTAGTGGTCGTCGCACACGCGGTTGTGGTGGTTCCCCGGCAGCTCCTGGAAGGCCTTGACTCCTAGCGTCCCTTCTTCACAATCTTCTCCAACGAATGAGCCGGGGTCGTCCTCCAGCATGTACTCCTGGTCCGTCATGCGGGGCACGTAGGCTTCTGGGGATGTTACCCCGAACACCTCGTTGTGGTGCCCCACACTCCATGTCGCCCGGCCCAGCGTGACGTCCTGGGGTGATAGTGTGGCATCCCACTTTGGCCATGGAAGGCGACGCTTGTGCCCATGCTTGTTGTAGGCGGTACGGGGGTTGTAGAGCCCCCGGCGCCGCCGGCCATGCTTGTGTTGACGAAGCCCCCTAGAGCGCCTAATGGTGCGTGGTGGTGGCGTGGCCCGCCGAGAATCCCCGTAGCGGCTTGAGGAGAAAGCTGATGGCAGAAGGGCGAGGCTCCCGGGGCCGCCACATCCGGTAGCTCGGCAACGCGTTCCAGCAGTGTGTCCCGGACGCTTTCAATTAGCCGGCACCGTAGCAGCTCCCTTGCCACGGTGAGTGCTGCTTGCGTGTTTGCTTGTTCCCGCTGTGAGACCGGTGCCATCACTACAGCATGGCTTGCTGCTCTGGCGGCGGCCCACACTTTCCATGGAGTGGGGGTAGATGACGCCCCACCGCGTTGCCCGCGCCCCGCCGGATTGGACGATGCTCGTGCCGCCTAGAGCGCGGGGTTGAGGTCTTCATAGGCGGGCGGCGGCAATCGGGCTGGCCAGGCCACCCAGCGGTCGGAGTCAGCTCTTGGGTCGTCGGACATCATGGCCGCGGAGCGTCTACAAGTCGGTTGTTGGAGAAGAAGCTCCGGCGCACCCATACCTGGCGTGCCAAATGTCAGATGTGTGGTTCTGGCAAACCCTTAAGGTTCGAACACTAGGGTGCGCGCGAAGTCTTTTCCTCCCACCGATCTACGCCCTAACTCGCTAAGATCTCGCGGACGAACTCGACGAACTCGCAACACTGAAAGACACAAGATTTATACTGGTTCAGGCCACCGTTGTGGTGTAATACCCTACTCCAGTGTGGAGGTGGTGGATTGCCTCTTGGGCTGATGATGAACAATACCATGGGAAGAACAGCGTCCTGAGGTTGAGGTGTTCTTATGCTTGGCTAACTCGTGTGGGTGAGAGTGATCTAAAATCTCGTCCCCTGCCTATGGTGCTCGCTAGTCCTACTTATACAGGCCCTGGTCCTCTTCCCAAATCTTGAGCGGAAAGGGATCCAACAATGGCGGGCAAATTTAAAGGCGGACAGCTAGTACAAGCTATCCTGACAGAAGTGGTCTTCGCCTGCCAAAGGCTCTGGTGGTGACGCCGTCTTGGGCTCCATGATGACCTCCATCTTGCCGTCCTTTTGTTCTTGGTCTTGTTGCACCAAAATGGCAACCTTTGCATGATGCCTCGGTACTCCTCGCCTGCGCTAGTTTCCTTTGCACCAAAGAGGAAGCAAGGACGTTGTGCGCACTGGCGCCTGCCTGGCGTCGATCGTCATGGCTCACGTCACGAGAGCCTCATGAGGTTCGCCTCGCCTTGATATCTCCGCTCCTCGTGAGCCTGCCTGACTAGGACGCTCCAGAGGAGGTCTTGTGTCACCCGCCTCGCGAGGCTTGGCCCCTCGCGAGGGCCTTGGATGCCTTGTTTGATGAAGTTGGGTTGTATGGCCTGCTAGATTAGCCACGCAGCGGGCCACAGGCAGGCAAGTCTGGGGACCCCCGTTCCCAAGACGCTGCTAGATGCAAGAACGATACATGCCACTGGGATGGACCCGAGCGGCCTGGGGATGATGCAGCCCATGAGGCGCTCCCAATAGAGTAAGCTAAAGATGCAAAAGGATACACGTCGCAGGGATAGGCCGATGCGACCTGGGGATGATGCAGCCCGAGGGGCACCCCAGCTGAAAGAATCAGAAAGAGTCACCTGGTACTGTTGCTGAAGAGGTGTTGAAGCAACTGAAGATGTGTGCTAGGGAGGTCGGTCCTCACGAGCCACTAGGGCCCTGAGCCACAGGAGGCTCTAGGCTCGGCTGGTTCTTGAAGAACCGTCGCCATCTCCGTCAGGACTACATGGTGCCTGGCCTCCTGAGCCACCAGAACACTTCGTAATTGGCGGTGGAAGGTGACAGCGGTTTTCTGCAAGCCGAACGGCATGCAAACATAGCTGTGAGGTGGACCCTCGCACCGACGAATGCACGAAGGCCAGAAATGCTCCTGAGACGCAACCCTGTTGAGCCCCGGAATGTCGACACAGATGCGTAGCCCAACGTCCTCGCAAATTGACAACTTCAGGTGCCCAACATCCCCAATGCCAGAACACTTTTGGTGCGTTTGAATTGACAACTCAACTGTTAATACTTGAGAATATTCTTTGGCTCCCCTTGTGTCGAATCAATAAATTTTGGTTGAATACTCTACCCTCGAAAACTGTTGCGATCCCCTATACTTGTGGGTTATCAAGACTATTTTCCGGCGCCATTGCTGGGGAGCATAGCTCTATTCTTTGAGTCACTTGGGATTTATATCTTCTGATCACTATGAAGAACTTGGAAGATGAAAGAACCAAGATTTTTCCCTCAACTACGAGGGGAGGTAAGGAACTGCCATCTAGCTCTACACTTGATTCACCTTCTATTTTGAGTAAACTTGCGACACCTACTCCTGCTATTTATTCTGATATGTCGCATGTTATTGATGATACCACTTCTGATTTGCATGATTCTTATGATGAAACTACTTCTATGCTTGATAACACTATGCCACTAGGTGAATTTCTTGATGAACAGCTTGCTATGGTTAGAGAGAATGAAATTCTTGTAACTGATAATATTGATGAAAGTGATGATGAAGATTCTCCCCCTGGATATGAATTGCTTGTTGTGCCTGAGGGTTATGTTATGGATGAAGAAATCGCTAGAGACTTCTTAGCTTGCAATGATAGATATGATATTAGAAAATTATTAGTTAAGCTTAAAGAAAAATCTTTGAATGCTAGAATGAAATATGACCCTGCTTTTGCTACTTCACCTATCTGTATTTCCGATAATGATTATGATTTCTCTGTCGATACTAAGTTAATTACTTTGGTTGAATCTGATCCTTTTTATGGCTATGAATCTGAAACTGTTATGGCACATCTTACTAAATTAAATGATATAGCCACCCCTTTCACTAATGATGAGAAAACTTGCTACTACTATATCCTTAAGTTATTTCCGTTCTCATTAAAGGGTGATGCTAAAACATGGTTTAATTCTCTTGATCCTAGTTGTGTGCGTAGGCCCCAGCATATGGTTTATTACTTCTCTGCTAAATATTTCCCTGTTCATAAGAAACAAGCTGCTTTAAGGGAAATATATAACTTTGTGCAAATTGAAAAGAAAGTCTCCCACAAGCTTGGGGGAGGCTTCTCCAATTACTTAATGTTTTCCATGATCATCCTCTCAAGAAAAATGAAATGCTTGATATATTTTATAATAGACTAACTGATGCTTCCAGAGACCATCTAGATAGTTGTGCTGGTTGTGTTTTCAGGGAAAGAACTGTTGATCAAGCTTAATTGCTATTGAATAATATGTTGAGTAATGAAATGATTGGACACTTCGTGAACCAACTCCTAAGCCAACTCCGAAGAAAAGGGGTATTCTATTTCTCAGTCCCGAAGATATGCTAGAGGTAAAGAAATCTATGAAACAAAATGGTATTAAAGCTGAAGATGTTAAGAATTTACCACCTATTGAAGAAATACATGGTCTTGATAACCCGACACAGCTAGTAAAGGTAAATTCCCTCTATAGATTTGATGAAGGTGATATTCCTCGTTATAAGTCTGCTAGCCAATGCTTAGATGAGTTTGATAATTTTATTGTTAAACAAGAAAACTTCAATGCTTATGTTGGTAGACAATTGAAACGCAATGCTTATATGATTGAACACTTGAGTGATTATACCTATAGAGTTAAAGGTGAACTTAAGCTTATTAGTAAACATGCTTCTATGGTTACCACTCAAGTATAACAAGTACTTAAGGCTCAAAATGATTTGCTCAATGAATTAAATAATAAGAAAAATGATAATGTTGTTAGAGTTATGACTAGAGGGTTAAAATGACTCAGGAACCTTTGTTTCCTGAGGGCCACCCTAAGAGAATTGAGCAAGATTCTCAGAGAACTAATGTTGATGCACCTAGTTCTTCTAAGAAGAAGAAAAAGAAAAATGATAGGACTTTGCATGCTTCTAGTGAACCTGTTGTTGACACACCTGGGAATCCCAATGATATTTCTATTTATGATGCTGAAACAAAATCTGGTAATGAACTTGAACCTAGTGATAATGTTAATAATTTTGTTCATGTTGATGCTGAACCTAGCAATGACAATGATGTAGAGATTGAACCTGCTATTGATCTTGATAACCCACAATCAAAGAATCGACATTATGATAAGAGAGACTTTGTTGCTAGGAAGCACAGTAGAGAAAGAGAACCATCGGTTCAGAAACCCATGCCTTTTCCTCCTAAACCATCCAAGAAAAGGGATGATGAGGATTTTGAGCGCTTTGCTGAAATGATTAGACCTATCCTTTTGCGTATGCGTTTGACTGATATGCTCAAAATGAACCCTCATGCTAAGTACATGAAGGATATTGTTACAAATAAAAGAAAGATACCAGAAGCTGAAATTTCCACCATGCTTGCTAATTACACTTTTAACGGTGGAATACCTAAGAAACTAGGAGATCCCAGAGTACCAACTATACCATGCTCCATTAAAAGTAACTATGTTAAAACTGCTTTATGTGATCTTGGAGCCGGTGTTAGTGTTATGCCTCTCTCTTTATATCGTAAACTTGATTTGAATAAGTTGACACCTACTGAAATATCTTGCAAATGGCCGATAAATCAACTGCTATATCTGTCGGTATTTGTGAGGATGTGCCTGTTGTGGTTGCAAACGTTACTATTTTAACGGACATTGTTATTATTGATATTCCCGAGGACGATAGCATGTCTATTATTCTTGGTAGACCCTTTCTAAATACTGCATGGGCTGTTATTGATTGCAACAAAGGCAATGTCACTTTTCATGTTAATGGTAATGAGCATACAGTACACTTTCCCAGGAAACAACCTCAAGTCCATAGTATCAATTCTTTTGGAAAAAATTCAACGATTATTATTAGAGGTTTTGAATTTCCTCTTCCTACTGTCAAGAAGAAAAATGATATTCTTATTGTTGGGGATGTGCATATCCCCGTTGAGGTAACCTAGTGTTATTCGAAAATTCTCTGGTTTCATGTTATTCGGAAAGAGTTTGTTAACAAGACTTGATCAACCTTGTTAGTGGATTCCTTTTGATGAGCATGAGATGGATGAAGTTAGAAAGCACAACTTTTTGTACCCTCCTTTTACTTTCCGTTATCTAGATTAAATAAAGTAAAAATAATATTTTATGTGTGTTTTCTGAATTATCCTTGCTATAAAAAATTCCCCAAAAATGAAAGTTCTCCAAATGCCTTGAAAATTTAATATGATTTTTTCTAGAATATTTAAGAATTATTGGCACTTAGAACACACCGGGGGCCTCACCATGTGCCCACGAGGGTGGAGGGTGCGCCCTCCCCCTGGGGCGCGCCCCCTGCCTCGTGGACCCCACGTGGCCCCCTCCACTTATTCTTGCACCCACACACTTCATCTTCCTCCAGAAAAAATCATCCACCAGCTCAAACCCGAGTTCCAGCTCATCTTGCTACCATTTTTTATCCCCTTGCTCAATGCTCCATTCACAAAACTGCTTTTGGGGATTGTTCTTCGGTATGTGACTCCTCCAATGGTCCAATTAGATTTTCTTCTAGTGCTTTATTTATTGAAAATTCTTGCTGCTTAGCTGACTCTGTTCTTGAGCTTGAATGTCAAATTTATACGGTCAAAAGTAGTTTTAATGCATGATATGGCCTCTAGGCACTTGTGGGTGTAGTTGCTATCAATCTTGTTGAGTTTTGATTCAAGTTCATATTGAGTCACTAAAACTTCCAGAAATTTTTCAGAGGAAACAATGAAGAGATTGTTGAGGGGCTCTTCGAGCCGAAGCTCGAAGCATAAGCAAAGTGAAGAAAATAAGAAGCCCAAATATAATCTCCCTCGCACCACAGACGATCGGCCGTGTGAATGGCCTTGTGATGAGTTCTTGAGAGAAGACGGGATTTATGAAGACTTTTATCATTTGGCTGAGAATGCGGGCCTCACCGACTTCCTCCACGACCATCTCAAACAGTATCTCCTACTCACTAATATTTTTGTGCAAACTTTTCATTTCCATGCTAGGAGGTCGCCACCTTCTGTGGATTTTTATTTGTATGATGAGTATAAGGAGATGTCACTTTATGATTTTTGTGCGGTTTGGAAGTTTCCCTTTGAGGGCAGCGTCAAGGAACCACATCCTAGAGATGTGGCAGGATTGATTGATATGATTGATGTAGGGGAAACGAGAAAAGTGTCAGAAGCAAGAACTACTAGCATACATTTTCCGGTTTTACGTTACTTTGCAATATCTGCTAGTAGATGCTTAATTGGTCATGGGAACAGTGGGGGCCTCAGTGCTCCTGACATCGCCATTTTGTGCCATGCCTTATTCCGTGACAGAACTTTCAGTTTAGGTGCTATGGTTGCTGAACGGTTGAGTCTGAACCGTACAAAGGGCCCCATCTTTGGAGGTATCTTTCCTTCGCATCTTGCTAAATATTTTGAGATACCTATAAGACACTATGGGAAAGAGGAAAGGTTGCTGCCCCCTATTTTCTTCGATTATAAAAGTATGGTAGCACATGATTTTATTCGCGGGGATAAGGAGAAGAGATTCAGTGAAAAGACTTGTCAGATTATTACCCTGCCTGCACCTTCTTTGTTTAACATTTATTCAGTCACATACATCATACTGCCCGAAGACATTTATGCATATTGGGAGCGAACATGATCCCCAGAGCCTGAGCCTGAACCATCTCCTGACCCTTATCGACGGTCTGTTTATTAGTGGGATCCGGAGGAGATCGCCAACCAGTGGCACGCAGAGGACCCCACCCCCCCCCCCTCAGTACACTGGAGGGGACCACTTTGATCCATGGGCATAGACCAGCTTAGGCCAAAATCCTAAGCTTGGGGTAGTACGTATCTCTCACCGACATTACATTCATGTTCACACACTCATGCCAGTTGTTAATGCTCATACTTTTTCATTGTACTATCCATGCTAGTTTAATTTCTTTTTAAGCCTTCATCTTGTGTGTTTGAAAAACCTTAAGAAAAATAAAAAAATAGTGGTAGCTTTTAGCTAGGTTACTTTCCATGCTTGTAGTAGTGATAATTAAAAGAAAACCCCAAAAAGATTTCTCGTTCTTCTTTTGCTTTTGGGGGCTTTCCTGTGTAAATAGTTTTATTTCTTTTCTTTGGGGTCGAGAGGAGAAGATCATGATGAAAATGTTGAGTGGCTCTCATATGCATTGTTGTTGGTCCAACAAAGATCCCATGTTACCTTGTCTTTTCCCTTGAATTGAATGCTTGCAGATTCTAGCTTAGTCCAATGCACTTGGACTATTATTATTATCCACACTATTCGGTTGTGCAAGTGAAAGGCAATAATGACTATGTATGATGGACTGACTTAGATGAGAGAAGATGGTATGAACTCGACTTCTCTTGTTTTTGTAAATATGATTGGTTAATCGTTCCCGATTCAGCCTATTATGAATGCAACATGTTTGCAATGACGATTATAAATTATAGTTGCTTATGCCATGCTTAATTAGCTAGAGTTTATAATGGTTTACGTTGCGTGCCAACGTGCTATTAAAATGGTTGTGATGTGGTATGATAGGGTGGTATCCTCCTTTGAATGATTCGAGTGACTTGACTTGGCACATGTTCACGGATGTAGTTGAAACAAAATCAACATAGACTCCACGATATTTATGTTCATGGTGAATTATATCCTACTCATGCTTCCATTCAGTGTTGATTAATTTTAATGCATGTTCATGATTGTTGTCACTCTCTAGCTGGTCGCTTCCCAGTCTCTTTCTAGCCTTCACTTGTACTAAGTGGGAATACTGCTTGTGCACCCAATCCCATAAAACCCAAAGTTCTTCCATATGAGTCCACCATACCTTCCTATATGCGGTATCTACTTACTGTTCCAAGTAAATTTGTATGTGCCAAACTATAAACCTTCAAATGAAATTTTGTTTTGTATGCTCGAATAGCTCATGTATCAACTAGGGATGTCTATATCTTCCATTCTAGGCGGGTTATTCTCAAGAGGAGTGGACTCCGCTCCTCACTCACGAGAAAATGGCTGGTAAATGGGGTGCCCAGTCCCATGCTCAAATCAAATCAAAATAATTGCAAACAAAACTCCGCCGGGATTGTTGTTAGTTGGAGGCACCCATTGTTTCGGACAAGCCATGGATTGATGTTTGTTGGTGGTAGGGGGAGTATAAACTTTACCATTCTGCTTGGGAGCCGCCTATATTGTGTGTAGCATGGAAGATATCGAGATCTCTCAGTTGTTATGTTGATAATGAAAGTATACCACTCAAAATATTATTTGTCTCTATTTCAAAATCGAGCTCTAGCATCTCTACAAATCCCTGCTTCCCACTGAGAAGGGCTTATCTATTTACTTTTATGTTGAGTCATAATCCTCTTATTAAAAAGAACTAGTTGGAGAGCACCGCTGTCATTTGCATGTATTATTATTAGTTTACAATGAATATGACTGTGACTGGATCTCTTTTACCATGAATTAAAATTTCTAGTCAGTCCTTGATCTTCAGAGGTGCTCTGCATTTATGTTTTGCGGTCTCAGAAAGGGCTAGCAAGATACCATCGTGTTATATCATATTATGATTGTTTTGAGAAAGTGTTGTCATCCGAGATTTATTATTATTGCTCGCTAGTTGATTATGCCATTGATATGAGTAAAATGAGACCTAAATGTTATTGTGAATATGGTTAGTTAATAATCTTTGCTGAAAACTTGAATGCTGGCTTTACATATTTACAACAACAAGAGCAAACAGAGTTTGTAAAAGTTCTTCTTTATCACTTTTAGTTTGTCAACTGAATTGCTTGAGGACAAGCAAAGGTTTAAGCTTGGGGGAGTTGATATGTCTCCATCGTATGTACTTTTCTAAACACTTTTGCCATTGTTTTGGACTCTAACTTGCATGATTTGAATGGAACTAACCCGGACTGACGCTATTTTCAGTAGAATTGCCATGGTGTTATTTTTGTAGAAATAAAAGTTCTATGAATGACCTGAAAATTAACGGAGAATATTTTTGGAATATATAAAAAATACTGGCGAAAGAGTCAAGGCCAGGGGGCCCACACCTTATCCATGAGGGTGGGGGCATGCCTACCCCCCCCCCCTCGGGCGCGCCCCCTGCCTCGTGGGCCCCCTGGTGCTCCACCGACCTCAATCCAACTCTATATATTCATGTGCAGGGAGAAAAAAATTAAGGAGAAGGATTCATCGCGTTTTACAATACGGAGCCGTCGCCAAGCCCTAATCTCTCTCGGGAGGGCTGATCTGGAGTTCGTTCGGGGCTCCAGAGAGGGGAATCCGTCGCCATCGTCATCATCAACCTTCCTCCATCACCAATTTCATGATGATCACCATCGTGCGTGAGTAATTCCATCGTAGGATTGCTGGACGGTGACAGGTTGGATGAAATTTATCATGTAATTGAGTTAGTTTTGTTAAGGTTTGATCCCTAGTATCCATTATGTTCTGAGATTGATGTTGCTATGACTTTGCTATGCTCAATGCTTGTCACCGCGGCCCGAGTGCCATGATTTCAGATCTGAACCTATTATGTTTTCATGAATATATGTGACTTCCTGATCCTATGTTGCAAGTCTATAGTCACCTATTATGTGTTATGATCCCTTAACCATGAGGTGACAATAATCGGGATACTTACCGGTGATGACCGTAGTTTGAGGAGTTTGTTAACAAGACTTGATCAACCTTGTTAGTGGATTCCTTTTGATGAGCATGAGATGGATGAATTTAGAAAGCACAAATTTTTGTACCCTCCTTTTATTTTCTATTATTTAGATTAAATAAAGTAAAAATAATATTTTATGTCTGTTTTCTGAATTAACCTTGCAATAAAAAATTCCCAGAAAATAAAAGTTCTCCAAATGCCTTGAAAATTTAATATGATTTTTTCTACAATATTTAAGAATTATTGGCACTTAGAACACACTAGGGGGCCTCACCATGTGCCCACGAGGGTGGAGGGTGCGCCCCCCTGCCTCATGGACCCCATGTGGCCCCCCTCCACTTATTCTTGTACCCACACACTTCGTCTTCCTCCAGAAAAAATCATCCACCAGCTCAAATCCGAGATCTAGCTCATCTTGCTACCATTTTTGATCCCCTTGCTCAATGCTCCATTCACAAAACTGCTTTTGGGGATTGTTCTTCGGTATGTGACTCCTCCAATGGTCCAATTAGTTTTTGTTCTAGTGCTTTATTTATTGCAAATTCTTGCTGCTTAGGTGACCGTGTTCTTGAGCTTGCATGTCAAATTTATACGGTCCCAAGTAGTTTTAATGCATGATATGGCCTCTAGGCACTTGTGGGAGTAGTTGCTATCAATCTTGCTGAGTTTTGATTCAATTTCATATTGAGTCACTAAAACTTTTAGAAATTTTTCAGAGGAAACGATGAAAGATTGTTGAGGGGCTCTTCGAGCCGAATCTCGAAGGATAAGCAAAGTGAAGAAAATAAGAAGCCCAAATATAATCTCCCTCGCACTGCGGATGATCGGCCGTGTGAATGGCCTTGTGATGAGTTCTTGAGAGAAGCCGGGATTTATGAAGACTTTTATCATTTGGCTGAGAATGCGGGCCTCACCGACTTCCTCCACGACCATCTCAAACAGTATCTCCTACTAACTAATATTTTTGTGCAAAATTTTCATTTCCATGCTAGGAGGTCGCCACCTTCTGTGGATTTTTATTTGTATGATGAGTATAAGGAGATGTCACTTTATGATTTTTGTGTGGTTTGGAAGTTGCCCTTTGAGGGCAGTGTCGAGGAACCACATCCTAGAGATGTGGCAGGATTTATTGATATGATTGTTGTAGGGGAAACGAGAAAAGTGTCAGAAGCAAGAACTACTAGCATACATTTTCCGATTTTACATTACTTTGCAATATCTGCTAGTAGATGCTTAATTGGTCGTGGGAACAGGGGGGGCTCAGTGCTCCTGACATCGCCATTTTGTGCCATGCCTTATTCCGTGACAGAACTTTCAGTTTAGGTGCTATGGTTGCTGAACGGTTGAGTCTGAACCGTACAAAGTGCCCCATCTTTGGAGGTATCTTTCCTTCGCGTCTTGCTAAATATTTTGAGATACCTATTAGACACTATGAGAAAGAGGAAAGGTTGCTGCCCCCTATTTTCTTAGATTATAAAAGTATGTAGCACATGATTTTATTCGCGAGGATAAGGAGAAGAGATTCAGTGAAAAGACTTGTCAGATTATTTCCCTGCCTGCACCTTCTTTGTTTAACATTTATTCAGGCGCATACATCATACTGCCCCCGAAGACATTTATGCATATTGGGAGCGACCATGATCACCAGAGCCTGATCCTGAACCATCTCCTGACCCTTATCGGCAATCTGTTTATTAGTGGGGTCCGGAGGAGATCGCCAACTAGTGGCACGCAGAGGACCCCCTCCCCCCCTCAGTACACTGGAGGGGACCACTTTGATCTATGGGCATAGACCAACTTAGGCCAAAATCCTAAGCTTGGGGTAGTACGTATCTCTCACCGACATTACATTCATGTTCACACACTCATGCCAGTTGCCGGTGCTCATACTTTTTCATTGTACTAACCATGCTAGTTTAATTTCTTTTTAAGCCTTCGTCTTGTGTGTTTGAAAAACCTTAAGAAAAACAAAAAAAAATAGTTGTAGCTTTTAGCTAGGTTACTTTCCATGCTTGTAGTAGTAATAATTAAAAGAAAACCCAAAAAAGATTTCTCGTTCTTCTTTTGCTTTTGGGGGCTTTCCCGTGTAAATAGTTTTATTTCTTTTCTTTGGGGGTCGAGAGGAGAAGACCATGATGAAAATGTTGAGTGGCTCTCCTATGCATTGTTGTTGGTCTAACAAAGATCCCATGTTACCTTGTCTTCTCCCTTGAATTGAATGCTTGCAGATTCCAGCTTAGTCCAATGCACTTGCACTATTATTATTATCCACACTATTCGGTTGTGCAAGTGAAAGGCAATAATGACGATGTATGATGGACTGACTAAGATGTGAGAAGCTCGTATGAACTCGACTTCTCTTATTTTTGTAAATATGAGTAGTTCATCGTTCCTGATTCAGCCTATTATGAATGCAACATGTTTGCAATGACGATTAGAGATTATAGTTGCTTATGCCATGCTTAATTTTCTAGGAGTTTATAATGGTTTACCTTGCGTGCCAACGTGCTATTAAAATGGTTCTGATGTGGTATGATAGGGTGGTATCCTCATTTGAATGATTCGAGTGACTTGACTTGGCACATGTTCATGCATGTAGTTGAAACAAAATCAACATAGCCTCCACGATATTTATGCTCATGGTGAATTATATCCTACTCATGCTTGCATTTAGTGTTGATTAATTTTAATGCATGTTCATGACTGTTGTCGCTCTCTAGCTGGTCGCTTCCCAGTCTATTTCTAGCCTTCACTTGTGCTAAGTGGGAATACTGCTTGTGCATCCAATCCCGTAAAACCCAAAGTCATTCCATATGAGTCCACCATATCTTCCTATATGCGGTATCTACTTACTATTCCAAGTAAATTTGTATGTGCCAAAACTCTAAACCTTCAAATGAAATTCGGTTTTGTATGCTCGAATAGCTCATGTATCAACTAGGGATGTCTATATCTTCCATGCTAGGCGGGTTATTCTCAAGAGGAGTGGACTCCGCTCCTCACTCATGAGAAAATGGCTGGTAAATGGGATGCACAGTCCCATGCTCAAATCAAATCAAAATAATTGCAAACAAAACTCCCCCAGGATTGTTGTTAGTTGGAGGCACCCGTTCTTTCGGACAAGCCATGGATTGATGTTTGTTGGTGGTATGGGGAGTATAAACTTTACCATTCTACTTGGGATCCGCCTATAATGTGTGTAGCATGGAAGATATAGAGACCTCTTAGTTGTTATGTTGATAATGAAAGTTTACCACTCAAAATATTATTTGTCTCTATTTCAAAATCGAGCTCTGGCACCTCTACAGATCCCTGCTTCCCTCTAAGAAGGGCTTATCTATTTACTTTTATGTTGAGTCATCATCCTCTTATTAAAAAGCACTAGTTGGAGAGCACCGCTGTCATTTGCATGTATTATTATTAGTTTAAATTGAATATGACTGTGACTGGATCTCTTTTACCATGAATTACAATTTCCAGTCAGTCCTTGATCTTCAGAGGTGCTCTGCAATTATGTTTTTCGGTCTCAGAAAGGGCTAGCAAGATACCATCTTGTTAGATCATATTATGATTGTTTTGAGAAACTGTTGTCATCCAAGATTTATTATTATCGCTTGCTAGTTGATTATGCCATTGACATGAGTAAAATGAGACCTAAATGTTATTGTGAATATGGTTAGTTCATAATCTTTGCTGAAAACTTGAATGCTGGCTTTACATATTTACAACAACAAGAGCAAATAGAGTTTGTAAAAGTTCATCTTTATCACTTTTAGTTTGTCAACTGAATTGCTTGAGGACAAGCAAAGGTTTAAGCTTGGGGGAGTTGATATGTCTCCATCGTATGTACTTTTTTAAACACTTTTACCATTGTTTTGGACTCTAACTTGCATGATTTAAATGGAACTAACCCGGACTGGCGCTGTTTTCTGCAGAATTGCCATGGTGTTATTTCTGTGCAGAAATAAAAGTTCTATGAATGACCTGGAAATCAACGAAGAATATTTTTGGAATATATAAAAAATACTAGCGAAAGAATCAAGGCCAGGGGGCCCACACCTTGTCCATGAGGGTGGGGGCACGCCTACCTCCCCTCCCCCCCCCCGGGCACGCCCCCCTGCCTCGTGGGCCCTCATCGCGTTTTACAATACGGAGCAGTCGCCAAGCCCTCATCTCTCTCGGGAGGGCTGATCTGGAGTCCGTTCGGGGCTCCGGAGAGGGGAATCCATCGCCATCGTCATCATCAACCTTCCTCCATCACCAATTTCATGACGATCACCACCGTGCGTGAGTAATTCCATCGTAGGATTGTTGGACGGTGATGGGTTGGATGAAATTTATCATGTAATCGAGTTAGTTTTGTTAAGGTTTGATCCTTAGTATCCATTATGTTCTGAGATTGATGTTGCTATGACTTTGCTATGCTCAATGCTTGTCACCGTGGCCCGAGTGCCATGATTTCAGATCTGAACCTATTATGTTTTCATGAATATATGTGAGTTCTTGATCCTATCTTTCAAGTCTATAGTCACCTATTATGTGTTATGATCCCTTAACCATGAGGTGACAATAATCGGCATACTTACTTTCCAATAGGAACCCCCTATTAATGCTTTGGTCAGGTACTCTATTAAAAGGAGGCCTTAATATCCCTTAGTTTCCAATAGGAACCCCCTGCCATGGGAGGGTAGGACAAAATATGTCATGCGAGTTCTTTTCCATAAGCATGTATGACTATATTCGAAATACATGCCTACATTACATTGATGAACTGGACCTAGTTCTATGTCACCCTATATTATAACTGTTGCATGAGGAATCACATCCGACATAATTATACATCACTGACCCATTACCTACGTGCTTTTCACATATTGATCTTTGCTTAGTTACTTTTCCATTGCCACTGTTACAATCACTACAAAACTGCTACTATTACTTTTGCCAACGTTACAGTTAATTCCATACTACTTTGCTACTAAATACTTTGCTGCAGATATTAAGTCTTTCAGGTGCGGTTGAATTGACAACTCAACTGTTAATACTTGAGAATATTCTTTGGCTCCCCTTGTGTCGAATCAACAAATTTGGGTTGAATTGCGCTCCACGCCATGTGCCCTCTTAAGGGAAACGTGAGGCGAAGCACGCCTCCACATGGTGCCCGAGCGCCTCCCTCGTGACGTTGTCTAGGTCTGAGGCCCTCCAAAAGAGAGCCCCCGAGCCCAGCCTGAGGAGGGCGCCGGGCGCGCCTTCCTATGCGAGGGAAGGAGGCGCCCCAGATGCGGGCGCAGATCCCGAGGCGGTGTTGCTGGAAACGCCGCTTTCCTAAGGCCCCTGGTGGAGTAGCTGCTTCTTCTTCTTGGGGATGGCCTCAGGAGGGTAGATGGCTCCTTCGTTGTCGGTGTCTTTGGCCGCTGTAGCTTGCACTACAAAAAAGACACATCTGTGACATTTTGGGCCGAACGAAATTTTTTTCTGTCATACTTATGACACTTCTATGACGATAATTGTGACAAAACCCGGTATCATCATAGATGTGGTGGGTCCTACTTCTATGACAAAAAATCATGATAGAAAATGGGCTTTTTTTCTTGGGTGGGCAGGAGACACAGCTGCATGACATTCTTTGGGCTGTCCATGACGGAAAAAACCATGGAAGAAGCCAGGGCGAGGAAAATATCAGGGAGTTCCCAATTACGGTGGGTGGTCGGGGGCTGAGCGATGCGCGTTCCTCCCATACGTACGCGCGTGTGTGCGAGGCGTTGGTATCTAAAACCTGAGCGAGGCCTTGGGCTCTAACTGAACCCGAGTGATTGCACTGCAGGCTACGCGTTACTGAACCCGAGCGATTGATAGACACCTTTCTATTAACTGAACGCGAGTGATTCCTTCGCTACTGCCGCTAACTAAACCCGATCAATTCTGCCTCTTGATGAACTGTGAGCGTTTTTGAGGGGGTTTGGATGAACAGTTCCTGGTGGGGGTTGGATGAACAGGCCCCCGTGGTAGTTGAGGCCATTGCCGCTGAATGAACAGGACCCCAATCGATCGAGCCGGTGGATGAACATGACCCCGTGGAGGGCTGGATGAACAGGACCCCATGGAGGGATGGATGAACAGGACCCCGTGGAGGGCTGGATGAACAGTAGCCGGTGGAGGGCTGGTAGAACAGTAGCCGGTGGAGGGCTGGATTAACAGTATCTTGTGGAGGGTTGGTTGAACAGGACCCCCATGGAGAGGGCTGGTTGAACAGTAGCCGGTGGAGAAGCGCGGTGGAGGCTAGATGAACAAGAGCCTGTGGATGAACAGTCGCAGGTGGAGGCTGGAGGAGGTCGACGGTGGATGTACAGTAGCCCGTGGAGACTGGAGGAGGTCGATAGTGGAGATGAACAGTATCCCGTGGAGTCCCGTTTTGCGGTACGCCACACCCCTCCCGATGAACAGGACCCCCGTTTCGACCGCAGTGCTCCAACACAAGTCCGTTTCCTCCATTTTGCGGAATGCAACACCCCTCCCGATCAACAGGACCCTGTTTCGAGAATAGGAGGTCTGTTTCCTTCATTTTGCTGTACGCCAGACCCCTCTCGGTGATCAGGATCCCGTTTCCATCGTGATGGTTGAACACAAGGCCATTTCCTCCGTTCTGCGGTACGCCAGGCCTCATTTCAATCGGTCGTTCCATCCAAGCCGGTTGGCTCCCGATGAACACCATGTCTTTTGTTGCCTCCCAATGAACACGACGCATTCTGTTGCCTCCCGATGAACACGACGACAACGCAGTTTCTTTGTTCTGACCAACCACAACCATGTACATGAGCCCTGGCCGTACATATGCGCGAGTAGGCATTCGTGACCCTGCCCGTATGTACGTACGTGGCTGTATTTACTTTCTTGCACCCTGGCCGCTGTATGTACATGTACATGCTACATGTGCGCCTCTACTGCGACACGTGCCCTTCCTTACATAGCCACGGTTCATCGCCGCAGCCTGCAAACAGACCGATCATATGTACGTACACGTTCGCGACAAGAATGACAATGCTACGTATGCTTCGACTGGGTCGGTCCAGACTATCAGGCACTTCCTTGCATGCGAAGATGTAGCTGGTGGGTTCCAGCAGTTAGGGGGGAACGTTTTTTATGAAATACGGTGGCCCGTCCGGTGGGTCCCTGCTGTCCGGTGGAGGAATCATTATTTTCGTGTAATAAGGAGGCACTTCCTTGCTGCGGTCGTGGGCCCAGCTGTCAGCCTCTCCATGTACAGTACTCTTCTGATCGAAGTCGTTCGTTGACCACGTCGATCATGCCGCAGTAAGAGCAACAGGGTGGTGGACGACGGCGAGGCCTAGGAAGGGGACGACGCGGAGCCGGGGAAGATGTGTCAGTGGATGCCCACGCGGATGGGAGTATGTGTGTTGACTGCTTCGACTACGGTGTGAGGCTACCGCCGTCGGAGAATAACATGAGGTGTGGGTAAGTATAGAGGGATGGCATGTCCAACGGTGGCAGCACAGGCGGACACGGGAGGCAGGAGCCGGCGGCACGGCCGACGCTTGTTTGGGAGGCCGTTGCAAGAAGACCAGAGGTTGAAGAAGCACTACGACCGTTGGATGGACATCATACGGTCACTGGAGCTAGAATTGTTCATATTGACTAAGTTGACAAAGCCCTTCGTCCCCGTCATCTTAGTAGGCCCACAAGTCAGCCTCCCACAATGGTGGGTCCCAGCTAGCAGGGGGTATTCATTTTTTATGCGTAATAAGGAGGCACTTCCTTGTGTGCGAAGATATAGCTGGTGGGTCCGAGCTGACAGCGGGGGGAACATTTTTTCAAGAAATACAGAGGCCCTTCCGGTGGGTCCCAGCTGTCAGGTGGAGGAATCGTTATTTTGCGCGTATTAAGGAGGCATTTCCTTGTGTGGACCCCTACTGTC
Organism: Triticum dicoccoides; assembly: GCF_002162155.2. Lineage (NCBI taxonomy): Eukaryota > Viridiplantae > Streptophyta > Magnoliopsida > Poales > Poaceae > Triticum > Triticum dicoccoides. The sequence continues at coordinate 283,069,775 of NC_041382.1, forward strand.
AGCCTCTTCCGATGGCTATTGTTTGTTAACCAGGTTGACCTTGTAGTGCCGAGAGCACAAACATGATGGACGAGGGCGAGGCCTTGGAAGGGAATGACCCGGAGCCGGAGAAGCCACCGCAACAGATGCCCACACTGAGGGGTGTACGAGCACTGACTGGTCAGCTGCGGGGTGAGGCTAACGTCACCGAAAAATAACAGGATGTGCGGGTGGGTAGAGGGATGGCATGGCGGCACCACAACTAGCAATGGGAGGAGAGAGCAGGCAGTCCCACCGGCGCTGGTTTGGGCGGCTGGAGTAGGAAGATTAGAGATTGAAGAAGCATGACGACCGTTCGATGGACATCCAGCAGTAACTACTCTGTGTTGACTAAGTAGACAAAGCCTTGCGTACGCATTAAAAAAATTAGGACGACATCATCATCAACCTAGTAGTCCCAGAAGTTAGCCTCCAAATCTGTGGAAAACAACATACAACCCATTAGCCATTATTTTCAATAATTTACAACCCATTTTCTAAATCTGAAGGATATTTGAAGCCCATATTCTTTTTATTAGCATTACAAACCATATATTCTGGGCACTGCTATAAAATTCAACGAAATTTTTCATATTTCGGTGGGGTCCGAACTCTTTTAATCACGAAATTTCGATTGGTGTTAAAAATAATTTTTAAAAAATCATATCAAAATAAAATTCAAAAAACAATTCTCTGCAAAAATAATGAATGAAATTTAAAATCTTAACTAGCAAGATGCCCATGCGTTGCACGGAACATGAAGATGCATTTGTATGAGTAGTTTATCTTGTCGGAGAAAAGACGATCTTTTAATTTAATTGCCAGTTGGCTTTGGTTTTTACAAGAGTAGAGAGTAGAGAAATCTAGGAAAAAAAATGATATTTTAATGTAATTGTCGGTTGGCTTTGGTTTAAAAATTTATAGCCCATTTCTTACAACTTATAGCCCATTTTCTGGGGAAGCCCATTTCTTACTACTTTACATCCCTCCCTCCTCGTCTTGAAAGATTTGCTGCCCAACTGGGCTGAGAAAAGCAAGTAGGCCTCGGTTTTGGTGTTCTCCAAAAAAAGAACTAGCCTAGCCATTTTCAGAAAGAAAAAGATATTAATTGGGCTCGTCCTGTGCTTAAATAAAAGCGTAAGCATGGGCTAGACGGGCCACAGCCCCCACACAACGCGCAGTTGAGCTCCATCTCTAATACTAAAAAAACAACTAGGAGAACTGCTGGGTCCCTAGTGTTTATCTGCTCGTTGTGTAATTTTAACAAATCCGCCACTGTGCCGGCCTATGCATCACCTGTGTGAGATGAGACGTTGATGACTTGTCCTGGATTGTAATAACGAGGCAGCTGTTTGCATAATGCAATGACCCTGGTGGCTCCCTACTGTCAGCATCTCCACGTACAGTCATCTCCTGATTCCTCTTGGTTGTTGACCAGGTTGACAATGCCAGACGAAGGCGGGCACAGCGAGCGAACCAAGGAAAAGAACGACTGCGAGGCCACGGACGGGAAGGAACAACAGCGGTGGAAGATCCGGCAGTGTAGTGGCAAGTGGAGGGCAACAAAATGCAACTCAAGCTTACAAATGGTACAAAAGCCCAAGGATTAATTGTTCATCAAATTTTTAGACAAAACTCAGATTGTACATGGTAGTAACATCTAACCCAACCACTCTTTTTGCAGTCACAAACAAATGGATCAGTCTTATCCATAAAATCAACATCTTGTGCATAATAATTTATTGCACGATGACTACAACTTGTTGTAAATAGAAGCCGAGCATGTTTAGAAGCCCATTTGTCCACCTGAAACTTCTTTTTCTGCTCTTCAACGTGTCCGTCCATGAGAAATCTCTTGCGGTAAAACTTAAGCATCAGGGACAATAGTAACCTCGCATTCAACACGAAGAATGTGACAAATCTTCTGTTTGCCTAGTTTGATGCATATCCTTCCATCGTTATTGTCCTCAAACGAATGTCATGAGAACCGAGAAAATCCTGGTGCTTATTATGCCACCAATTAGATATATGCTTTTGTCCATGTACTTGCAGTACCTAAGTAGACATGAAGATTTGAAAACAGTTAAGGTCTAAAAAAAGAGTATGTCGAAAGAGCAACAGCTGAACGGTTAATTTTAGTACAATATATATAGTATTTCGATGTGCATGAAATCATCACCTCCATATATAAATTCTACAGAGATCGAAGGCATCGCAGCAAACCAATAATTATGTTCAGATCATAACTATACATTCTAATATATAAGATCTTGAAAGAATCCAGCAACATTGATAGGCTATCCATGGACGAACTCTTCACTGAGCATATAACATAATATTAGGACCCAAAGTGTACTCCATGATGATATAAAACTTATGTGCACAAATGAAAAATGAAGCTTATGATTACAAATATGTAGATGATAATATACGGTACCTGAAAAAGCGAGGAGCCAAACACCAACTCTTTGTTATCATGAAACGAATCATGAATTACGCCCAAGGTCTCCAGTTTGGGCGCAGAGACGATAGTTATTTGCGAAGGTTTATAACAATTATCAAGGTGCAACCTTTCAAGTGAAGGGGCATCTTCGATGATGAGTTGCTATCCTTGAAAACAAACTCCAATGCTTTTAAGGTGAGGCAACTTTATTTGGAGATAACTGATAGGGATTTCTATTCCCAAAACAATCAGCAAGCACCCCAAGGCAGGGCAACAGGCGTGGATGATGCTATGCAGTGAGGCCTCCGACAGATAAACCACCATAAGCGAAAGTTTTTCTAGCAGTGGGAGTCGAAGCATTTGTACCAGATCGTCTGGTAGATGGCATCGGGCAAGGGTGGCGGTGTGGAGAGATGAGGAAAACCGTGATATGGACAATGGTGGTGTGGGCACGAATTCTTGGTATGTTCATGGTATGAAACTTTCATGGTAATGGTAGAACTCAAACTGCTGGAGTTTTCCGAATTCAGGGGATGTCAGCCAAGCATCCATCGTGCCGGGTACGGACAGCGGGTAGCGTGTCGGGATGCAGAGGCGTTGAACGGGGCCCTGCTGGTGAGAGGACACGATGGCTCTAAGGAGATCAAATTCAGGAAGGACAGTTATCTGATGACAATCGGGATTGAGGGGCGCGGTGCCCCATAGAGGGTGCCACCGAGTTGAGAGGACATGTGTGCGGCAGCAATCCTTGGTGGGGAGAAGCAAGAAGATCTCCTCAAGGATGATGTCTAAAAGATCACTGATGTGGTCCATCGGAGATTCTACCGGTCCCTCAGATCCGGGTGGGGGGGCGCTCACCGCTTCTCCTAGCGATGCCGGGTGCGGAATCTACAACCGGCCTCGCCGCTGGCGGGAGCCTCATCATCTTGGTGCTAGGGCCCGCCGAATCCATTTTCCTTGTGGGCATCACGCCAAGCTCATGGGTTTGAGCAGAGTACCCAGAGACAAGCCTAGTGGCAGCGCGAGTGGGGAAGAAGAAGGGCTGGGGTTTTCTATAGGAGTGGAAGAAGAGGAGCAGGTGGGGAAGATGGGGAGCGGGGGGAATTGGGGCAAGACGGAAGCGTAAGTGGAAGTGAGGAGGAAGGAGAGTTTTCCTGGGATCACCCCTCTTCAAGAAATATGGGCTTCTCCTCGCAAAAAACAAAAACAAATGGGCTTTAAGATGGATAGGCTTTTGTATCGGCCCAGTCGGCTTCCCGTGTTTTGTACTGGAGGGCCTTGTGCTCGAGGCAGCCCGAGACACTCTCCAGCTTATTGCCCATTCGAAGGAAAAAAAGAGACGCCTCCAGCTTATGCCTACTCATCGGTAACCTTTTTTAGCTTGGCATCCACCAAATTAGAGGATGCGGTACTGGATGCAGACACTCACACTGATCGCGTAGCGCGGCAAAGTGAGGTGTCAAATAACAGGCCTACAATATACTTACTAGACTGTGAAGGTTCACAGGCTAGTCAACATTTAAATTAAACTAAGCTTTAGAAGATACGGTATGCATACTAACATTCAGAAGAACAAAAGTTCAACATGTTTATGCATCTCGATGATTCACCATACTATAACCAATACAAAGCTTGGAGAAGGTGTGGAAATAAAGAAAATTGGTCGATGATTCTCTGAGCAAAGGGCCTCCCTGCACACGCATTAATTTCCTATGCATGCTTGTTTCTTCTCAATGTTGTGAGCACTTGGAGCATGTTGGCAACTCCACAGCTAGCTAGCTACCTCATCTTACAATTGATGCTGAGACATTTGCAGCAAACACATGAGGCAATAGAGATGACTGAACATGAGTCCATATTGTGCAGTTCCCCTGAAATCAACTTCATTGTCCTGAATCTGAAAAGATAGGAAAACAATAGCTATACTTAAACAGTTTTGCAAAACAGTAGCACATATCAATAGCTCGGCATGACAAAACATGATCATTTGGACGAAAGGGATACTGACCTGCGTGAGGAAGATTATATATAATTTCATAAGTCCTTGGTTGATTTCCACCTTCGGCTGCAGTGCTTGTTTGCTACTCCGCAGATGACAGGATCGTTCCGCACTACAATCAGCAAGTCAACATAGGAATAAGCTTATTTCATCTTGCGGTCGTGATTGTACCTAGTTACGAATGTAGGAATACCTGGAGCACCATGAGGTTAACTGATAGCAGGTAGATGCAGCCATATAAGTTTTGTGCGGTGCTACCAAAATTGAGGTTTCTATCCCTTATCGTTATGAGAATTCTTCTTGAAGTTGGTAGAATGTGACGGCTTGTGCATTGCATCAAACTTGCCTTTCCCCCGAGATTTGTTCTTGTTGTTTTGGGACTGGTTGGGCTAGAAGTTCTTCTCATGTACCATGTGGGCACTAGAAGCTCCCTTAGCGATAGAAGCACGTGTGTCTTTTGCTCTCGCCTTCTCTTCAAAATGAAGAGTGCTAATCTGATCCGAAACGGAAAACTCATGTCTCTTGTTTTTCCGAGAAGTAGAAAAATAATTCCACAAAGGTGGAAGCTTGGCAATGATGGTCCCAGCAACAAATTTGTCCGGCAACACACACTTGAAGTACTCGAGTTCCTTAGCGAGTGACTATATCTCATGAGTCTGCTCAACAACAGAGCACTCATCAGTCATCTTGTAGTCACAGAATTGCTCCATGACGTACAACTCGTTGCCAGCGCCCGAGGCCCCAAACATGGCCTCGAGCGCAGCCCACATGCCTTTGCCGCTGTCAAATGACATATATGAATCCACAATGGAATTGTCAAGAACACTCAGCAGGGCGGCTTTGAAGAGGTTATCCATGTTCTCAAAAGCTTCCTGCTTTGTAGGATTAAGATTGCCCTCAGGCTTACCCTTAGTGGTGTCATAGCAGTACATGATCTGATACAAATATACTGCTCTTGTGCGCCACCTTTTATATTGCACCCTCTTACAAGTAGGCGGCTTAAAAGCATAGCAAAAACACTCAGAGTAAATTGCCTATAATCAGGTTTTTGGATTGGATTGTTGAATTTATGAGCACTTTACTATGATATGTAATATGAATCAATAGTAAATAGATCATGACAACAATTGCAAAGATCAAAGTAATGATGAGGACTAAACCAGGAGGACAGAATCACAAACTATACAGCGGGAGCAGAACCGTTGTGGTTGATGTTGTCACTCATGTCGTTGATGAAGAGGTTACCGAGGTCGGGGAAGAAGGCTGTCATTGAGGAAGTCGTCGCTGGCAGCAGTCACAGGAGTGTGATCCCCAAAAACCTGACCGCCCCTCTCCCGTACAGAATGGCGGGGTTCGAAGGACTGCTGTCCCTTCTCGCGATGCACGCTGGAAGGAGGGATGGAGAAGAATTACGTGGGGGCACTAAGATCTGGAATGGTGCGAAACCATATGATACAGCGGCGGCTAGGGTAGAGCCTGTCAGGTCGGTCATGCGAGTAAGACCAAGTACTAGATAATAGTTGGCCTTTGGCCCAAACCCCACGTCCAAGTCAATAATAGCCCCACTATCCAAAAGAACAAAAAACGACTGAGTAATTAAGGCGTCTGTTAATTATTAATTAATGGCTTAATAAATTTTCCGACTCACATCACACTTAGAGCATGGTTAATAGTATAGCCAACATCCGGCTATATGAAGTTGACACATCATCTAGTATTATACGTAGCCTGCTTACAATAGTAAGTCCCTTTAGTATAATACTATATCATTAATAATGGCCCCACCTTTTGTCTCACAAAGTATGTGTAGTCTGAAATGCCGGGCATGCAGCAGGCGCTGCCCTCGGTCGGCGCCCTGCTTCAATGGCGGAACCAGTGAGAGGTCGCGTCGCCCTGACTTGCCATCAATGTGGAGTGGCGGGCTCAGTTGGCGCCGGGGGGAATGTTTTGATTTTTCATTCAGTTGTTGTGCTAATACTGACCAATATTTGTGTGTGGTCGTTTCTTGAATAAAAAAGAAGGTACTCCTACTTATGTTACCCCCACTATGGCTAGCCTTCCGCTTGGCTCTTCGCCTCTTCCGGAAGTCGAACAATAGTGGTGGTACTACAGTAGTACTTCTGGCAATCTGACACCAAATGAACTGCTGCACGTCCACCTCTTGTAAGCAAAAGTTTCTCCTCTTGCTGCGAGCTACCGCACATGTGTTGGCGAGAAGGCATAGTAAGCAAGCTTCTCATCATTCTGCGAGTTGACGGGACACATCAAAGTTATTTAGTACGTACTCTCTCCAAAAAAGGGCTGGCCATGTCATGGCTACAATCTTGTGCTCCGTCGTTGAGTGCGTGCAATATTCACGTGCCATTGAGGATAAAAAATATAGCATAGCATGAGTAGGTGCCATCCAAGTGCATGACTCACTTACTCACTGCTTATCTGATTATCTCCATTTTCTTGCATGACACGTGCACCTTGATGCTAGATGTTTTGCCTGTTGGAAAAAGGATGAACAAAGCTGACTTAAAAAAAGAGAGTGGAAGAACATGGATTCTCGATGACCGAGAAGGAGCAAGGAACCTCTCGCTGGAGCGTCTGCATGGAACCTTGTGCGTTTTCCCCTATTTTATGTCGCCTGCCCACCTATAAACAAATAAAAGAACACGAACTCTTCACTGATGCTTAAGTTGAAGATATTTTATTAGTTTATACTCCCTCTGTCTCCGTTTATAGGGCGTGCACGTAGTTCTAGGTCATCGATTTGACTAACTAAATATGAGTTATGTGTCACCAAAAGTATATCATTAGATTCTTATGTGGATGTAGTTTCTAAACATATATTTTTCATCCAATATGATACATATTTAGCTAGTTAAATTGTCAACCTAGAACGATGCACATGTCTTATAAACCAAGACGGAGGAAGTATTGATAACCACGCAAGAAGCCATGCATGTACACACGCCAACACACTAACTTATGCCGATCCAACTCATGCACAAACATGCACAGGATGGAACACACAACTCATGTACACAACACATGCATGGACACAAACTCGGCCGCAGAATGCACGTGAATAACACATGCATGCGCACAGACGCGGCTGCATGGAGGCGTGTGCCATCTGTGGCGACGTCCAGTTCGTCGTGCTACAATGAAGCTCGCACACAACGGCGCCTACGCATCTCTTGCAGCACCTCTTTGCCGTCGTTGCTCAATGACTAGCCGAAGACGAAGATGACCGCAGCTTGGCCTTAGAGCTAGCACCGATGGAAAAGCACGCACGCTGCATGAACACGAGCGCATACGGCGTGCCCACGACATGGTGCGTCCCAGTCGCCTCTACTCCTTCTGCGCAAGTTGTCTATGAAGGCGGCTGCTTGCCTAATGATGATGTGGGTGAGATCTTCTAGGAGTCAGATGATGACGAGGAAAATTATGGTGGGGGTGTCTCCAACAGTGTTCCTCAGCTCGCACCTCTTGCATCACGGTGAATGTACGGAGTTATGATTGATGTTCTTAGTCCAACTTGAAATTGGTACACTATATATAGACTAGTATGTATACATGTGCAAGGCACGGCTTAATATGACAGAGTGATTTTGGTAAAAGGGAAAGAAGTAATATATTGGCTAATAGATTCAAAGAAAAAGAAATTATAATGATGTATAAATGCTGATATTAGTTCAATATTGTAAAAGCGGGAAGTAGTATTCATGCCATACAATTGTACGTTCATTTGACAAGAACTGCATGTTGCTTCACTTTTTCCACGTGTTTTTTTGAGAAATATCTACATTCTCTTAATAAACCATATCGACTGGGCTCAATCAAACCATATGGTGGTCATGGGGCAACACATCCCATTGGAGCTAGTTATGGGATTCTTTTTTATAGAAAGGCACATGATTGTTCTAGAACATAGGTGAGGTAGCAGCAGTGTACTATTCATGCGAATCCTACTGATTTTGGCCGTTGGATCTAGAAGATCGATGGTTATGATTGATGTTCTTAGTCCTACTTAAAATTGGTACAATATATATAGATAGAAATAGAAGAATAGAAGAAGAAGAAGATAGTATAGATATAGAAACCCGCGTGGAATGCGAGAAACCAACTCCGACCACACACGTTCGTTCAGGAGTAGGATGCCAGCCAAGCTCCTCCTTCCACCATTTTGTCCACTCTTTTGGTGGCATCCGACGAGCAGGAATAGCAGTTCTCCGGCATAAAAGCCGTCTGGGTGGCCCGCCGAGCCCGGCAGCTCGCTTCTCCACCTACCTCGCCTAGCCCGTCGGAGGCAGTTGCCGCACTAAACCAGCGCGTGGTTTCACAGTTGGCCTATCCAATACAGTTCGAGGAATAGTGCCTACTTGCTCCACGCCGGCATGTTGGGGAGCACGGCGGCATGGGCATCGCCGCTGCCCTCGACGCCGCCGCGTCGTACAGAGCCTCCAGTGCGTGCCACTACGCCATCCACCGTCGACGCGCGCGTAACCGCGACATGTACGCAGAGAAAGAAGCCGCCATGGATGTCAACAAGGTGATGCAGCTACGCGGATGTGGACGAGGTGACGGGAAGCACGTCCCCGCTAGCCGCCATCATTAATAAAAAGTAGAACACGGGAGGCCGCCACCGATTGTATCCAATTAAGGCCACCACCGAGGCGACACCGGCGAATACAGCCGGTGTCTTGCTCGATTCTTCTTCTGTCGGATGCTGGAGGAGTACAAAGATATCGAGCGGCAACCATTTAGATTAGGTATTTTAATTCTACCAGGCTGGTTGTATTGGGAGTATTATAGGTAGTATCGTGCATGCCAACTACTCCCTTAGTTACTAAATATAGGAGTATTATAAGAGCATGGTTAATAGTATAACCAGCTAATGGCTACATGACACTGCCACGTCATCTATAGCCAACCTTGTAGCCTTCAAGTATAATACTCCCTCTGTCTAGGTGTCATCTTACGAAAACCAAATAATCCCAAAATACTTAGGCGCGGTGCATTAACTTCTACCTCGTTTCTTGTTTCTTGACATATCAACCAATAAGAGATGTGGGTGTGCGTGCTTTTAATGACTTGAGACTAGCAAACATGACATGCAATGGTTAGTTCATTGCATGCAATGCTATTAATGAGCAAATAAACATTAAGTGCGAGGCGGTTCTATAGGTGGGCAGGCGGCGTAGGCCAATTCCTCTCCAAACACCTAGGGAGGTGGTTAAACCTAACAAGTATAAGGCTGACCATAGTGGGGGTAACATAAGTAGTATCATGCACTTGGGACTCGAAACATGCTTATGTGATAGGCAATTAATGAAGAGAGAGATGGTTATGGTAACATAGGTAGATACCGTAACATAATAAATGTGATGCTACTATGTGTCATGCATGGCAATAATTGAGACCACCTATGATACTATGCACTATAGAGGTAGTAACATAGACTAGTAACATATGCATGTTACTAGTCTAAGTTACTCCCCACTGTGACTAGCCTAACTTGTTTCTAGTGGGTACATTGACGTGGCATCCAAAGGGTGTGATAGCTGACTCTTGCAAAATAATTAACTACCACATTGGCATACATGAGCATTGGGCCCACTTGTCAGCGTGCTGGACGGAGGAAGGAACGCAAGACAAAATGGAGCATGGAAGGGTGCGACTCGATTGGATCACGTGTGATGACCACTGGAGCAATACGCTCAGGTACTACGTTAAAAAATAGTGCAAACTGCCGGTTATACTGTGAGTAGGTGACCATGCGCTTGGCTCTTCGCCTCTTCCAAAAGTCGAACAATGATGATGGTACTACAGTCGATAGTGTACTACTAGTAAGCAAAGCTTCTCCTCGTTTGCGAGTAGACCGGACACATAAAAAGTTGTCTCCAAAAAGGGTTGACCATGTCCATGGCTACCATCCCGTGCTCCGTCATTCATTGTGTGCTTCTCGTCATTCTGCGAGTTGACGGGACACATCAAGTTTAATATGTATTTAGTACTCTCTCCAAAAAGGGCCGACCATGTCCATGGCTACCATACCATACTCCATCATTGAGTACACGCACTATTCACGTGCCATCGAGGAGGAAAAATATTACGTAGTACTAGGTGCCATCGTAGTGCATGACTCACTTACGCACTTCTTATCCCCATTTTCTTGCATGACACATGCACCTTGATGCTAGATGTCCCGCATGTTGGAAAAGGATGAACAAAGCTCATGTCAAAAAAAGAGTGGAAGAACATAGATTCTCGACGACCGAGAAGGACCAAGGAACCTCATGGTGGAGTGTCTACACTCATCATATTTTATAGTATTTAGCGATATAAAATCAACCAATCATCTCCATTGTAGACCAGAAGAGTACGAAACACGGCAGCCCGATGTGGTTACATCATACTGTACGTGGCCAACCCACGCTATCACCATATTTGTTGGCCTCCATGCGACACCTAGCTCTAGTAATCCACCAGCCTGTATCACTTCTTGCTCCTCGTCTCTCTCAAAGTGCGGCGGGCTAGCATTTTTGCCGTCTATTGAGGTCAGTTAACTCATCACATGTTAGCGATATGCCAAGAGCATTCTAAAAAAAATAATGTACTCTATTGTTATGCCAAGAAGAGTAAGTGCTTTGACCGACGGACCAAACGAGACAGGCGTGCCGTGCCGTGAGTGGGTCCAGTTTCTCGTTTTGAACTTGTTTGGTGTAGTAGTAACACTTGGTTTTTACTATTGGTAAGATTTTATATACTCCCTCTGTCTAGTGAATAAGTCATCTTAGATTGTGCACCGTGACCAAGGAAGATGGGAAAATGAGAGAAATTAATATTTATTTGCTAATTAATAGCATTGCATGCAATGAACTAACCATTGCATGTCGTGTTTGGTAGTCTAAGTCATTGAAAACTTGCACGCCCCACATCTCTTTTTGGTGGAAATGTCAAGAAACAAGAAACAAGGTGGGTGTTAATGCAGCGCGCCTAAGTATTTTGGGATTATTTGGTTTTCGTAAGGTGACTTATACAACTAGACGGAGGGAGTAGGGTCTAATGTATTCTTCGAGGATGCCTTTGACAATTGATAAGATTTTATATAATTTGAAAATTATATCATTCGAAGATCCTTTCACGTTCCGTTTACAAACAGAAAAAGGATTCTTTCATGTATGAATTTGACTGTATGCTTTGAGCAACTTGCGTGTCCTCTATTGCTCCTGTTTGGATACTCTAACTTAGCTAGAGGTTAGACTAACTCATGACTAAACCTGAACTAACTGTAGCGAAAGAGGTGTTTCGGTGATAGGGTTAGATTGACAATAAATGCACTTCATGGAGAGAGAAAAGTGATTTTTCAGTGGGCCCAAGGAAGTACTAACTGTGGGAATGGTGAAGTGATGGTTGCTTCGCCCGAGCAACTTATTACTCTGGGAATAGGGGAGTACCTGCGGATTCAAGGAATAGAGAAATGATGGTTGCTTCGTCAGACAAACTTACTATGGCGAAGCTGGGGCTCTATGACTTGACTGCTCAGTAGTCATTACTAATGCGGCGCAACAACCAGGGTGAATCTTTCCCTGCAGTTGTGCACTCAATATTGCTACACGACAGGTGGAGCCAGATGAAGGATGTCCCACATGTCGGCGAAACGAAGTTGAATTGTTTCTGGCATTGCTATCAATCCTTCAGGATTTGTTTATATGTACGCATAATTTTAATGAAATTGTACTATGATGATATGAAGGTTTCAACTTTGGTTCCCGCGGAAAAAAAAGGTTTCAACTTAGGATTCATGTGTCCTCTTGCCTCAAGATTATCTCGCTACAACATTCCATCAAATACAAATGAAACTACCATGGCTGCTAATGCATCTCCATGGTTCGCAGATCAACGCCAATATTCACATCACAACTGAAGACAAACTTGTGAGAAGGTGTACAAATAAAAAAAACATAATTGATCGGTGTTGTTCGTAGGCATGGGTCCATTTCCTGGGCACAATGTTCATTGCTTGGGAGCTAGTTTCACCTAGCGTTGTAGCCAAAAAGGGTGTGTACGAAGGACACCACAATCTGATAATTTTGTGCAACTGCACTAAAATCGAGTTGACCATCCCTGTTTGCAAAGATATCCAGTCAGTGTGATTATAATAATAGTGGAACTAGATGATGAAACATAACACACACAAATAGAAGCCGATCACCTCTACGGTCTCTCTTTAGGACTAGCTACTTGTTGGAGAAGATTAGGCACGAAGTTGGATGAGGAGGATAGAAAAACCAATCTCCCTTTCTGTAGTCCCACAGAAATGTAAGAATGTTGCTCGTCTGACATTTTGGCGGAACTGCACAAAACACTCTTAAGGAAAAAAGTGATATGTGCAGTTCACCAAAAGGTCGCAATAGCAACGAGGTGAAATGGATAGCCCTGTTTGCAAAAAAGAGGTAGAAAGGAAACTATTATTGGCGAATAACACCAGTTGAAGACACATACACCGACAAAAAAAGAAGCATGGTTTATCAAAAATAGTTTGAGGACGAGATTGCAAGATGGAAAGTACGCCAGCCGAGATACGTTTTAAGCAAACAACAAAAGAAGATCCACATGCAGCAATGTGGGAAGATGGGCAGTGGAGCAAGGCCGGAGGAAGCTGTACCTGAGGGTCGTCGGGATGTTACTAGGAGGGCGCCGGCGGCCAAGATCTGCCCATACTACGGCAGCAAGCAGTGAAGGCCCTACCGCGCTGGAGCTTGCTCAGAGAGAACGGCGGCTACCACAGATCGGGATGTGCTGCCTCAACACCATCGAACGGAGAAACGATGCACATCCTCCCTTTCCACCGGCGGATGAGATGCGGCCGGATCACTAACCAACGGTGAGAGAGAGAGGCCACCACCGCCTTCTGTGAGATGGTGTGCTGAGAGACAAACCGCGGCAGGCAGGCTCCGTTGTATATAAAGGAGCAGATTTTTCCATTTCCCCATGACAATCGTTTTATATTCTGTACTACACACCATTGAGGAGGAATATATAACTTTATTTAATACTAATGAGTCAGGTAAACTTTGTTTCGTCTAGGCGTGGAACCCGACCCTCCTTCGAGTAAACAACCACTACATGCGTCAAATTATCACGTGCGCTACCTTTTCATACATAAACGAACTCCACCATGTACCCGTGCGGGTGTGGCTGGGAATGAGACATGAGTATGTGCGTCCTGCGTGCACCTCTTCTTTAGGTGCAGGTACATACGTGGGTGGGTTTGAGAGAGATGGTTTGTCCGAAACCGAGAAAATGCATCGATGATATCTCAAACAAAGAAACGTAACATATGCAATGTGTGTTAAACAGATTCATGGATATATCATATAAAGAGGGAGCGATCCAGGAGAAGAGAGTGGAGGGATCATCGGCATGAAATATCAATACAATCAAAAACAGGGATGAAGTGTGTGGCTGCGCGATCGATAAAGAGTGCCATCGAATTTGTGTTTGCCCACGTCAAAGATACAGGGCAGCTGGCCTACTGGATTTTGTGATGGCAGAGGTGCAATTTTTCTCTGTGGCATGGACACCTACCTACAACGTTCGACTATCGGTGGGGGAGGGTGCAGAGACCTAACTATAGAGAGGTAGATCGACTAGTATATGTGTGGAGAAGGAGAGAGACCTAGCTATGTATAGAGGGAGATTGATCGACATCCATGGATATGTGTAGCAGAGGAATAAGGTTGGGAGAAATACAAAGGTAGACTGTCGGAGCGTTGGTGGTGGAGTGGCGTCCCATAAATGGTGGTAGAGGCCTGCTAGACAAATGGAGGGTACGATTGTAATATCAATAAGAGAGGGTGGGGATGTCTATCTATCTATGCACGTGCGTGTGAGAGACAGGTCGGGAGGTATGCAAGGATTATAAGGGAGACGATATGGTTATGGTAAGCATACGTAAGTACATAGGAATATCAACCGTCGTGTGTCCAGGAAAGGGAGAGACATAACTAGTGAGGTAATTCTATCGGTGCATGGGAAAAAAGAATTATAGTCAACCTAGCTATATGTAGGAAGATCAGTACCTATACACGCATGCATGTGTTAGAAGCAAATAAGGTCCGGAGAGATAGACAGGGGGAGAGGGGTGCGGCTAGGAGGTGGTGCGAGAGGCCTACTATGTCGAGGGGGAGGAGTGTGCGAGTATGAGATCGATGAAAAGAGGGGCGGGAGTGTGCACATGCGTGGAACTGTATTGGACATAGGGGGAATGGACGGTGAGAACAGAAGAGGGGAAGTATGTGTTTGTGGTAGGCACACTTGGCTAGAGAGGTATATCGACCGGTGTGTGTCGGAAAGGAGTCGGGGGGCCTACACACACCGCGGGTGAACGGCCTAAAGAGAAATAACGAACGTGCGCGATGGAGGGGACGCTGAGGGAGGGTGAGAGGGGGTCGGACGTGTGCATGCATGATAGAAAATTAGGGCTAGCTAGGTACAAAGAGAAGAGGATCATGAAGGTGTTCAAGACGAACATAGATCATCATTCATTATTAAAAAGTTCATACGGATACTTGAAGAAGATATCATAATGTAGAACATTGATTATAATTTGGGCCAATGTGTGGCTTTTGCAGCTCAGGCTAAATACTTGTCATAATGTAGGGGGCGGGGCACTATACTTTGTGTGATAAAGACAGTGTACGTATGGAAGTAGATTATGAATATCTAGTTAGTAAATCAGATGTACTATTATTTGGAATCAACATCAAGTGTATTCAAAAAATTGAATTCGAGTTCATATAGTACACATAGTTCATATCTATCTCTATAGTAATCATGTGGTGTGTTGTTAAGGTAATACATGAATGATGGTTGAAGTTGGCAACGATCATGACTGTAGATTCTTATTGAAATAGAGAAATGAATTCAAATTCAATTCAAATTGCAGCGGTAGTATAGACATTTGGAATGCACTAAAATGTTGGCATGAGTAGGTTACATGCATTATACAGCCAGTCAAATTTTTTTTATTGGACATAACATGGATCAATACTCCCTCCTTCTATCTACATAGGGCCTAATACGTTTTTTAAGACCACCTTTGACTATTGACAATATTAATAGTACATGACATGCACAATGTGAAAATTATATCATTGAAAGCTCGTTTCACACACAAAGTTAACGGTGTGCTTTGTGTAAGTTGCATGTCATATATTGTTGCTCTAATATTTGGTTGGTCAAAATTAGCCTCGAAAAACGCTTTAGGCCCTATATAGATGGAAGGAGGGAGTAGCGTTGAATAGCATTTGTATAGTAAAATAGGACAAGACTCTCCCTTTGTGTGGTGTGAATAGTTTTTATTTTTTCATTTTTTCATTGAGGGAAGTGCGAATTCATTTGGTATGTCCAAGTACAATATTACACGTTAGGTTTATGCCTAAAATTCAACCCACGCCTTGTTATATCCCAAAAATTCAGATGTTGTGCTCCCAAAACTGGCGCCTTCACAACCCGCACCTTGCTATCCCGAAATTACAACGCGCGCGAAAACTCCCTCTAGCTGCCAAATCCCGACACACGAAATCCCCCTTCTAACCCTGAGCTGAAATTGCCGCTAGTTCAAATCGGTGGGGGTACTTTTGTAACACACCCAACATTTTGGACAAGCGCATCCCTAAGTCATGGTTCCCCCTCCCATCGCCTCCTTTTTGCCATTTGCAATCTGGCCGCCATAACCTCTCTGCTCCAGCCGCTAAACCCCACCCTCCTCCGTTCACCACCTCACCGCTGCCCAGCCGGAGCCTCTTCCTTGATGACGTCGTCCACCGCAATAGGTCGACGTCCCTCATCCGCCTCCCTGGATGAGGATCCCTCGTCCATCCCGTCGTCCCGCCGGTTCAGCTGCCCCGGCCTCCACCTCCATGGAGCTGCTCTGACGATCGCCTCGTCTATCGCAGCCGCTCCATCCCCATAGCGCCGCCTTAACCTGCTCCACCGGAAGCGCATCATCCTCACCGACTCCTCGGACGAAGCCGAGGCCTACTCAGCGCCACCAAAGAGGTTGTACACTCATCACATCGCACCTTCTCCTTAACTCGACCTTCCGGCGCCGACGGTGCTCCATCCTGCACCCCCATGGAGCGGCTACCTCGAAGCCGGCGCCGCAGGCGTCATCTCCATGGCGGCTCTTCCCAGTGCGAGGCCCCTTCGGTGGTGGCGTCCATACCAGCCGGATATGCTGCTGCTTCGGTTGTCGCTCGGCCGCTCGCGCTGCTGCTGGTGGTGGTGCTCAAGCTCTCGCTCGCTCGCTCGCCCAGCCGCTGCTGCTCTCCCCCTCGCTTGTGCTGCTGCTCTACTCCAATTTAGCTACACTTCAGTCGACTGAATCGACTTTTGGGTCAGTCGATTTTCAGGGGGTGGGGGGTCTCACCGGAGTTAAGGAAGAACTACCCGCAGCAGGGAGGGGGGCTCGCCGGAGAGGTACCCCACTATCTCTCTTACGGTTCTAGGTGGGGTGCTGCTTGCCGGTGGT